>NC_090374.1:29264435-29564435 GCF_036365525.1 Heterodontus francisci | reverse complement strand
GTGCATTAACAGGGATCAATAGTAACTCCAAGACATTTGCTTTACTCGTTGCTGAGTAAACAATTTTTTTCTTAAATGATTTAAGGCTATTTCTTGGTCCCATAAGAAGCACAACATTTCCTACCTATATAGCGCTGTCTGCGGTAATACAATTACATCCTGCTGTCTCAACAGATGGGCTACATCTTCCTGCTATCACTCTGTAATAACTCCTGCTGGTGCCCAGTTCTTCTTTTTGTTGTTAATCAGCTTTAGGCTCAGTGGTTTACACTGGCATCAGTGCACCCACCTAATTGGAATTTGTCGTGAAAATAAAGGAGTTTCCTTTGGATTTGACTGACGAGGGCGAACCAGTCAGACAGCTAGCACTTCCGTTTCCTCCCTGAAGCATTTTTCCATTTCTGTTTAGTTTCGTTTGATTTTAAATGCTCCAGTACAAGGTAGATGTTAATCAACAACAACTTGCATTTATATTGCGCTTTTAACAAAGTAAAATGCCCCTATGCGCTTCACAGGAGCATTATCAAACAAAATATGACAGTGAGCCATATAAAGAGATATTAGGACAGCTGATTGACCAAAAGCTTGGTCAAAGAGGTAGGTTTTAAGAAACGACTTAAAAGGAAGAGAGAGATGTAGAGAGGCAAAGAGGTTAAAGGAGGGAATTCCAGAGCTTAGGGCCTTGCCAGCTGGATTTAATGTGTACCAAGTGATAGGCCACTTATGGTAGAGCAATTGGAAATCAGGGATGTAAACGAGTCCGGAATTTTAGAAGCGCAGAGATCTTGGAGGGTTGCAAGGCTGGTTGAGGTTACAGAGCTAAGGAAGGCCAAGATCATGGAGGGATTTGAACACAAAGGCGAGAATTTTAAAATTGAGCTGTTGCCGGACCTGGAGTGAATGTAGATCAATGAACACAGGGATGACACCCTCTCCCGTATTTATGCTGGTAAAACGGAAAGTTGACAGGGGTAGTCAATTGCCTGAGCTTAATCAATGTTTGGAGGTAAACGCTATTGTGGCTGCATTCCCACTCCAATGTTGGCGGGGGATCAGTGGAAATTGGGAAGAAACAGCATTAATGGTCGTTTACATTGTTTCTCTGTGAATCTGCCACTGACGTTACAGATTTGGAAGAACCCATGTGGAAGTTTCACCCTGAGGCATTTTCTTTTTCTTTATATTTTCTTACCGAATGTCAGAGGCCAATCCAATCATGAAGTAAAGCAATACAACTGAACACAATCCTGCCTCCATCTAACACACACTTTGAACAGTTGGCAGCAGGAACCTGATGTGTTTATTAACACCTCACAGCCCCTTCCTCTACCTTGCCAGGTGGTTGAGCCCAATTGTACTCTGACTCCAGCTCGGACCAGTACTTGTTACTGATCAAAGATCCAATCTAGGACACTTCTGATCTGTGTGTGGCTCAGTACCAATGCAGCATGTTTTTTTAAAAATTCATTTTGTGGGATGTGGGCATGGCTGGCAAGGCCAGCATTTATTGCCTATCCCCCATTGCCTTTGAACTAAGTGGCTTGCTAGGCCATTTCATAGGGCATTTTTAAGAGTCAACCACATTGGGTCTGGAGTTACATGTAGGTCAGACCAGATAAGGACAGAAGATTTCCTTTCCTAAAGGATATTAGTGAACTAGATGGGTTTTTAAACAATTGACAATGGCTTCATGGTCACCAGTAGACCATTAGATTCATTAATTGAATTCAAATTTCACCATTTGCCATGGTGGGATTTGAACCCCTGTCCCCAGAACATTAGCCTAGATTCTGGATTACTAATCTAAGGACATTACCACTACGCCACCACCTCCCCTTAAATATTATACACTGAACCACAGCAAGGCATCATGCAATGCTCAACTCCAGACACTGAAAATCAAAAATCTAGGCTGACATTTCAGTGCAGTACTGAGGGAGGGCTGCACTGTTGGAGGTGCCATCTTTTGGATGAGACATTAAACCAAGAACACCGTCTGCCCTCTCAAATGGTCATAAAAAATTCCATGGCATTATTCAAGGAAGGGTGAGGGAATTTTCCCTCAGTAACCTGGACAATATTTATCCTGCAACAAACATCACCAGAACAGATTATCTGGTCATTATCTCATTGCTATTTGTGGGACCTTGCAGTGTGAAAATTGGCTGCCTTTTTCGCTTTACAACAGTGATTACACTTCAGAAATACTTCATTGGTTGTAAAGCGCTTTGGGACATCCTGAGACTGTGAAAGGTGCTATACAAATACAAATCTTTCTTCTTTCTTTATACATTGAACCATTGGGGATGCTTAAAAGGAAAATATTTAATTTTTGTTTTCTTTAAACACTTCACAGCCATGAATGATAGGAAACATTAACTAAAAGACAATGAGCACTGCAATGGTGACCATTACCCCTGCTCTACTCACTACTGTTTCCAAAACTGTATTAAAGTGTCACCCGCAGTAGCAGTAACCCATTCATGCCTGGTGAGCACCATTGAGGAAACCATTTTAGCTCTCAGTTACTGCCAAGAAAACTACCTACCGCTAGTAAAGTAAGCCCACAATGATGGTTTGCTGTTTTTTCAATCACATGCAACAATAACTTGCATTTATATAGCACCTTTAACATCACAAAATGTCCCAAGGCACTGCACAGGAGCAATTATCAAGTAAAATGTGACACCAAGATATTTGGACAGGTGGATATAGGTTTTACGGAGAGGCTTAAAGGAGGAAAGAAAGAGGTGCAGCGATTTAGGGAGAAAATTTCCGAGCTTAGGGCCCATTCAGCTGGACTTAATGTGACAAAGTGATAGTTACTTAGCATTATTATTGCTGCTATCTGCGATAGTAATGACATATTTGAGTGCCAAGGTGCTAGACAAGAAATAACTCTTGAGGGCTTACTTTGGATTAGTATCCCCCACATAACTATTCACATTATGGTTCAGTTAAACCGCCAGCCTACTTTTGTGATACTGCTGTGTTTCATTGTGAAAGTGTGGTCAGGGATCGACACAGCATGTTTCAAGTATCCGCTGAGAAAATGACTAATAATGAAAAGTATAAAAAGCATTTGCATCACAATCCTTACCAGGGAATGTTTCTGAGTTTCAATCTCCTTACAGAATTAATGATGATCACTGTGCTGCAATTTTCATTTTTGTAATCCTGCGTCTTGTTGCTGGCAGTGTTTCGGCAACACTAGTGTGAGCAGAAAGTTCTAAATGCCAGCAGTGAATGTGGTGCACTATTAATCAATGTTTTCCTGCCTCTGTTACCACTGCAGTGATGTGGAAATCCTACAGTATTGTTGGAATGAGGAACAAGAAGAGACGATCTTTGCATTGCTTGTGTTATACTAAATATGGCAGATGTGGCTTAGTGAGTAGCAGACTTACCTCTGAATCAAAAGATTGTGGGTTCACATCCCATAAAATCTCGGCTGACAGGCTGAGTGAGTGCTGCACTGTTGGTGGTGCTGTCTTTTGGATGAGGCCTTATCTACCTTTTCAGGTGAATGTATAAGATCTGAAGGCACTATACAAAGAAGAGCAGTTGAGTTCTCCCTGGTGTCCTAGCTAATCTTTGTACCTCAATCTACGTCGCTAAAACTGATGATCTGGACTTGTTTCGCATTGCTGATTGTGGGACCTTGCTGTGCACAAATTGGCTGCTGTGTTTCCTGTACTATAACAGTGAATACACTTCAAAAATTACTTAATTGGCTGCAAAGCATTTTAGGACAGCCTGAGGTTGAGAAATGTGCTATAAATCTTTCTTTAAACTGACTGGTACCATATAATATGGTGCCAGTGTGCAATAGCAACAGGCCATTAGTAATAAAATGTGGGCCTAAGATTATGGCCCGTTCTGTTGCAGTCACTACCTTCACAATCAGTTGCAAGTGCAACTCACCACACTGCTGAGCGAACAGTGAAAGGACCAGGAGCCTGGGAGAAGGAGATTTCATAATCTCCTCAAGCCTGACAGACGGCGGGCACAGGTGAGGCTTATGTACTTCAGCTATTGCGACACTAACAGCTTGGTTCGTGCGCGAGAGAAGATGTGCCGAGTGCATAGATTCATGAATTATTCAGGTTGCTGTTCTGATTATACTTTTTATGTGGTATTTTTTCAAGAAGGGCTGGCCTTTATTCAGTTACCTTCTCAGAGCCTGATAAGTGGTAAATATCTTACTGAATTTATTCGCCTTTTGTGTATTTTTAACTGAACCGAGAAGGAGTGGGTCAAGAATTTTCACTATAATTGCATGTACACAATTCAATTTATGCAGTTCCCAGCTGCAATGGAATCGTTAGTATGTAGGAGTTTGTCAGGCGTCTGAGTCATTATATCTCTTCAGCGAGATCTAGGGGTATTAAACTTAGAGCTTTGATCCAGTAGTTTAGAACAATAAGTTTAGTTTAGAGATACAGCACTGAAACAGGCCCTTCGGCCCACCGAGTCTGTGCCGACCATCAACCACCCATTTATACTAATCCTCCACTAATTCCATATTCCTACCACATCCCCATCTGTCCCTATAATTCCCTACCACCTACCTATACTAGGGCAATTGCTACTGGCCAAGTTACCTATTAACCTGCAAGTCTTTGGCATGTGGGAGGAAACCGGAGCACCTGGAGGAAACCCACGCAGACACAGGGAGAACTTGCAAACTCCACACAGGCAGTACCCAGGATTGAACCCGGGTCGCTGGAGCTGTGAGGCTGCAGTGCTAACCACTGCACCACTGTGCTGCCTCTGTGCTGTGCTGTGCATGAATAAGGTTGGTTCAATGAGTAGGGCATGGCCCTTTGTCCCTTGTTCCAACACTGTCAGTTACCATGGAAATGTCTTTCCGGTCAGGCGCTTGCAATTATAAATTTTAATATTCATGTGGCGAAATCATATGTGCCTCAATCTTGGAAAGTGGAGGGTTTGCATGACAGCCAAGTTGAGGGGAAATCCCAATCCACGGTGAAATCTGCACCCCTAATCCCTGTATCAACTTTTGGAAAACCCTCCAGCAGAGGACTGGTGAATTGCAAGGGACCACTGCCAAGAACAAAATGGGACAGACAGGCACAGGGCTGGCAAAAAGTTAGAGGGGAAAGGGGAAAAAGGGACAAAGGGGACAGCTTAAAGGCGATCAGAGAGGATTCCCAGATGAAATCCGCTACTGCCCAGTCAGTCAACCCCAAAAGGTTAGAAAAATTAGACCCCACATCCTCCTATGTAAATGCAGACACCCCCAGAAGCACCCCACCAGAGTTGCTAACAGCATTTACAGAAACTTGCAGGGACAAAGAAAGTCCTCAAGAGGGCAGAGAAACTGGTCAAAGTGCCATAGGAGAGTGCAGTAGAATCTGGACAAATACCTGCAAGCAGGACAAAGGGAAGATTAGCAAAGAATCTGCCCCTACAGTCAGGAGAAAGGGGAACCAACCATATCATAAAGTGAAAAGCTCTTGTATGACTCATCAAAGCACTGAAAGAGAGATCAGAGTGGATCCACCCACTGCTGACTCTCATGAGCAGAACTCCAAACCAGAGCTAATTAAATATAACCCTCCCACTGCAGACCTTAACAGGAACAAAGGCACCTTAGTCAGTCATGTAAATGTGCAACCAGCAAAGCACCCCAAAAAAAACACGTTTATTGGGATGTCCATTCCCAACGTATTGCAGGCTGATAGTGAAGGAACTTCAAACCTTTTTAGGCAATACATAACTATCTCAAAGCCATCAAGGGAAAAGGAGCAGTTTAAAGTAGCAGTGCTGCAAAGGAAAGAGAGGCTCTAACAATTTCTAAGATTTCTGAATGAATGAGAGAAATGCATGTGCGTTTTCCTGTACTTTCTCTTCTCTCTATTTTTTTAATGAAATTCTCTGATATTGCATTTAAGTCTGTTGGATGTGGAGGTGTGACAAAAACCACACCTGTCAAAAATGAGACATACTAATTTTGTCACATGGAACATTGTTTTTGAACTGTTACTGGACTTGAAACAACTTATTTAAAAAGACAACAGCAGCTGAAAATATGGTTGCACATTTGCATTCTAAAAGACAGCTGCCTGAAGAAGACAATGGGAGTGCCTCCCTGATTCAATTAGCCAGATGGATTTTGTGAAAGAGCCAACATTCAAGTTTTTAGGTTAATAAACCTACACCTTTCTTGTTTAAATCTGAGAAAACCTGTCTGGTTGATTTCTTTGCCATTACAATTAAACAGCAGTGAGCAAGGACTCACTGAGAGGGATTCTAAAACACGGTGTTTTAAAAGTTAAACCCTGATACAGCCAAACCAGGTAGAGGCTGAGAGGGGGAGCCATGGACCCCTTTCTCACCTGGTCATAACACCTACAATAGTTCCCGGTTCAGCAAGGCATCTATTTTAAAATTTTCATTAGTTTTCAAATCATAGAATATTTGCAGCACAGAAGGAGGCCATTCAGCCCTACATGTCTGTACTGGCTCTCTGCAAGAACAATTCCGCTAATTCCGCTCCTTTGCCGTTTTCCCGTAGCCTTGCAAATTTTTAATCCTTCAGACAATTTCCTTTTGAAAGCCACGATTGAATGTGCTTCCATCACTCTCTCAGGCAGTGCATGCCAGATCCTAACCACTCGCTGCATAAAAAAGGTTTTTCCTGATGTTGCCTCTGGTTCTTTACCAATAATCTTAAAGACAGCAGAAACAACAATGGTAAACACAGCCCAGTCATCCTTACTATCAGGGGGCTTGTGCCAGACTTGGGAGAGCTGTCCCATGAGTCAAGCAACAGCCTGACATAGTCATACTCACGAAATCATACCTTGCAGACAATGTCCCAGACACCACAATCACCAAATCTGGGTACGTCCTGTCCGAGCAGCACAGTGGTGTATAGTTGGGAGGGAGTTGCCCTGAAAGTCCTCAACATTGACTCCGGACCCCATGAAGTCTCATAGCATCAGGTCAAACACTGCCAAGGAAACCTCCTGCTGATTACCATCCCCTCCCTGGGCTGATGAATCACTGCTCCTCCATGTTCAACAGCAATTGGAGGAAGCACTGAGGGTAGCAAGGGCACAAAATATACTCTGGGTGGGGGACTTCAATGTCCATCACCAAGAGTGGCTCAATAGCACCACGACTGACCAAGCTGGCCGAGTCCTAAAGGACATAACCGTTAGACTGGGTCTGCAGCAGGTGGTGAGAGAACCAAGAGGGAAAAACTTACTGACCTTGTCCTCATCAACCTACCTGTTACAGATGCATCTGTCCATGACAGTATTGTTAGGAGTGACCACGGCACTGTCCTCGTAGAGGCGAAGTGCCGTCTTCACTCTGAGGACACTACCACCGTGCTAAATGGGATAGATTTCGAACAGATCGAGCAATGCAAAAATGGACATCCATGAGGCTCTGTAGGCCACGAGCAGCAGCAGAATTGTATTCAACCCCAATCAGTAAACACATGGCCTGGCATAGCCCCCACTCCACCATTACGATCCAGGGGACCAATTCTGGTCGCCACACTACCAGAAGGACGTGGAGGCTTTGGAGAGGGTACAGAAGAGGTTTGTAGTATATATAAATGATTTGGAGGAAATGGAGGCAAGTTCTGTTGCCTGGTCTGGAGGGCATTAGCTATAAGGAGAGGTTGGAAAAACCCGGATTGTTTTCACTGGAATGACGGAGGTGGAGGGGCGACATGATAGAGGTTTACAAAGTTATGAGTGACATGGACAGAGTGGACAGTCAGAAGCTTTTTCCCAGGGTGGAAGAGTCAGTTACTAGGGGACATAGGTTTAAGGTGCAAGGGGCAAAGTTTAGAGGGGATGTGCGAGACAAGTTCTTTACACAGAGGGTGGTGAGTGCCTGGAACTTGTTGCCGGGGGAGGTGGTGGAAGCAGGTACGATAGCGACGTTTAAGAGGCATCTTGACAAATACATGAATAGGATGAGAATAGAGGGATACGGTCCCCGGAAGTGCAGATGGTTTTAATTTAGACAGGCATCAAGATCAGCGCAGGCTTGGAGGGCCGAATGGCCTATTCCTGTGCTGTACTGTTCTTTGTTCTTTGAATGTTAATTGCCACTTATCAGCCCAAGCCTGGATATTGTCCAGGTCTTACTGCATTTCTACACAGACTGCTTCATTATCTGAGGAGTTGCGAATGGTGCTGAACATTGTGCAATCATTAGCGAACATCCCCACTTCTGACCTTATGATTGAAGGAAGGTCATTATTGAAGCAGCTGCAGATGGTTTGACCTAGGACACTACCCTGATGAACTCCTGCAGTGATGCCCTGGAGCTCAGATGATTGTCCTCTAACAAACACAACCATCTTCCTTTGCACTAGGTATGATTCCAACCAGTGGAGAGTTTTCCCCCGATTCCACGTGACTTCAGTTTTGCTGGGGCTCCTTGATGCCATACTCGGTCAAATTCTGCCTTGATTTCAAGGTCAGTCACTTTCTCTTGCGTTCAACTCTTTTGTCAATGTTTTAACCAAGGCTATAATGAAATTAGGAACTGAGTGGCCCTGGCGGAACCCAAACAGTGCGTCACTGAGCAGTTTATGGCTAAGCAAGTGCTGCTTGATAGCATGTTGATGACACCTCCTATCACTTTACTGATGATCGAGAGTAGACTGATGGGGCGGTAATTGGCTGGGTTGGTTTTCTCCTGCTTTTTGTGTACAGGACATACAATTTTCCGCGTAGATGCCAGCATTTTAGCTGTACTGGAACAGCTTGGCTTGGGGTGCGGCAAGTTCTGGAGCACAGGTTTTCAGTACTATTGCCAGAATGTTGTCAGGGCCCATAGCCTTTGCAGTATCCAGTACCTTCAGTGTCTCAATAGTGTTGCATCAACAATTGTGTCATCGTGCTACTCAATTTCCAAGTCTGATAAACTGGCGCACAAATGATTTGTTCTGGATGCCCATATCCTACTAAGGATGGATGTACAAACACGTCAATTAATTTTTGAAGAAAATCTTGAATAAAATTTTATTTGCTGTTTGTTACTTGTTCTTTGGCGGTGGGTAATGATGAGATGGCCACTATTGATTGTCTATGAGGAGATGCTGGTTGGCCTTTCTCATGAGCCACTGGAGTCCTTATGCTGATGGTGCTATAATGATGTTGCTAGATAGGGATTCTGAAGTAACGTGTGATATCTGCCCAAGTGAGGGTAGTGCTTGGCTTAGGGGACAATTTGGATGTGATGGGGTCCTACCAGTCTCCTGAATTGAGCCTTGAAGATGGTAGAGGTCTTGGGATCAAGAGGTTTGATATATCTCTATCATTCCAGTCATGTTTGACCCCTTATAATAGAATTTAAGATTAATTCTTGTTATTACACTGACACAAAGACTTAAGAGTAGAAGCACTGATTGGCAAATTAGTATGAATGTTCAGTGCACTCCCACTATTCCTGTATGCTCTTTTTTTTTACACAATTGTTAGTCTGCTTCCTTTAAGAAATTTGGATGAGACTATTTTTGAAAGCAAATATTTCCCAATTTCTTTTGAAGTAATAAAACAAGAGAAGTATTGCCCAGGATCATTAATAATAGCTGCTAGTTCATGTGATTTTTGAACTGAACATTGTAAGCATAGTGATGTGAGCAAAATTCAAATACTTATTCTGCTTTTCAACCTTTGTTTTGTTGGAAAACACAAAACGCCAACTCCCGCCACTTAACCATCAGGCCATTATTGACCTCAGAAATCTGCAAAATCAAGCAGGAGATCGTAATTAATGTTTAGGTAAAAATTTCCTGTGGTGTTTGCTGTTCTATCTCCTTTAGGGAAGGAAACTTGCTGTCCTTACCTGGTCTGGCCTATATATGACTCCAGCCCTACCTGGTTGACTCTTCACTGCCATTTGAAATGGTCCAGCAAGCCATTCAGCTGTCTGAGGGCAATTAGGGATGGGGAATAAATGCTAGTCTTGTCAGCAATGCCCACATCTCGGGAATGAATTTAAAAAATATGTGTGGGAAAATCTAGAGGAGAAAGGGGGAGAAATGTTTCCACTCAGAGTGTTGGGATCAGGAATGCTCGACCTGAAAAGGTGGTGGAAGATGATTCTATAAATAATTTGAAAAGAGAGTTTGACAGGTACCTGAGGCCAAGGAGCTGACAGAGATACAAACTGTAATGAGTTCTTTATGTTGTCTGATGCAACACAAATGAGATGCATGGAGTTCAGTTTGTTGAAGATCTCAAACAGGTTTATTCCAACTTATCTAGCATATACAGTGCAGAGCAAACTATTTACAGACCCTTCCTCTAGATGTTACAGTTGCCGAGTGACTCTGGCTTCAAGTCACATGACTAGAGTCATAGAGTTGTACAGCACAGAAACAGGCCCTTCGGCCCACCGCGTCCATGCCGACTATAATGCCTATCTACATTAATCCCACCTGACTGCATTAATTCCATATCCCTCTATGCCTTGCTCATTCAAGTACCTGTCCAGATGCCTCTTAAATGTCGTTACTGTTCCTGCTTCCACCACCTCCTCAGGCAGCTCATTCCAGATACCAACTATTCTTTGTGTGAAAAATTTACCCCTTTGATCCCCTTTAAACCTCCTCCCTCTCACCTTAAATCTATGCCCTCTAGTGTTAGTCACCCCTACCATGGGAAACAGACTGGCTATCTACCCTATCTATGCCTCTCATAATTTTATATACCTCTATCATGTCCCCTCTCAGCCTCCTTCGCTCCAGGGAAAACAGACCCAGCCTATCCAGTCTCTCTTTATAACTCAAGCTCTCCAAACCAGGCAACATCCTTGTGAATCTTTTCTGCACCCTCTCTATCTTAATCACATCTTTCCTGTAGTGCGGTGACCAGAACTGCACACAGTACTCCAAATGCGGCCTAACCATTGTTATGTACAACTGTCAGATGACGTCCCAACTCTAGTACTCAATGCCTCGGCCGATGAAGGCAAGCATGCCATACGCCTTCTTCACCACCCTGTCTACCCGTGTTGCCATTTTCAGGGAACTATGTACTTGCGCCCCAAGGTCTCTCTGCTCAACAACACTCCCCAGGGCCCTGCCATTCACTCTGGTTTAACTTCCCAAAATGCATCACTTCATAATTTTGATTGTCTGTGTTAAATTCCATTTGCCAATCCCTTGCCCACTTTCCCAGTTGATCTATATCCTGTTGTAAACTTAGGCAACCTTCTTCACTGCCCACTATACCACCAATTTTGGTGTCATCTGCAAACTTACTAATCGTGCCCCTTACATTCATATCCAAGTCATTAATATATATGACAAACAACAGAGGGCCCAGCACTGATTCCTGTGGCACACCACTGGTCACTGGCGTCCAATCTGAAAAACAACCCTCCACTACCACCCTCTGCCTCCCATCACCAAGCCAATTTTGTATCCAATTTGCTAGCTCAACCTGGATCCCATGTGTTTGCACCTTCTGGACCAGTCCACCTTGCGGGACCTTGTCAAAGGCCTTGCTAAAGTCCATGTAGACAACGCCCATCGCCCTGCCCTCGTCAATCCTCTTGGTCACCTCCTTGAAAAACTCAATCAAATTCGTGAGACATGATTTCCCATGCACAAAGCCATGCTGACTATCCCTAATCAGACCATGCCTTTCCAGATGCGTATAAGTCCTGTCTCTCAGAATCCCTTCCAATAACTTTCCCACCACTGATGTAAGGCTCACCGGCCTGTAGTTCCCTGGCTTATCCCTGCTGCCCTTCTTAAATAAAGGCACAACATTAGCTATCCTCCAGTCTTCCGGTACCTCACTCGTGGCTAATAATGACAAAAATCTCTGCCAGGGCCCCAGCAATCTCCTCCCTTGCTTCCCATAGCATCCTAGGATACACCTGGTCAGGCCCTGGGGATTTATCCACCTTAATGCACTTCAAGACCTCCAACACCTCCTCCTTTGTAATGTTGATATGCTCCAGGATATCAGTGTTCCCTCCCTTGAACTCACTAGCTTCCATGATCTTCTCCACGGTAAATACGGACTGCAACCTGGTACTTAGTTCATTAGCATACTAAGATCTTAAAAGGACAACATCCTTAAAGGCAATCATACAAAATCTCCTTTCTTTCCAAAGATAAGTCTGGTACAAGTGAAAACACATAACATTAGCTAATATCAAAATTTGCGGGATATAGATTATAATATTTACATGTCTAGCAGCTTAGGAGTCCATATATCATTTCGAAGGTTTGACAACTGTTCCAGATCTCAAAGGGACATCACTCTTAAAGGCAATTATACCACACGAACAAAAAACGGCACAGTTGGACTAAGCTTAACTGCACTTTAACAGAGCCAGCATAGGCATGATGGGCCGAATGGCCTCCTTCTGTGCTGTAAGTTTCTATGATTCTATGAAATGTTGACTATGGAGAAAATTGGTTCTTCTGTATCCTAATTTATCTCATTCAACGTTCTATTGAATAATACAGCAACTTTTTTATGTTTTGTTTTCGCCTCAAGAAGATGTAATTGCCGCCTTGTCTCATCTTTATTTGTGATACCCGGGGCTCAATCTTGGTAATATGTCAAGTTTGCTATTGTCCCAGCAAATCTGTTGACAGACAGTAATTGGGTCACTGCAGAAAGCCCATGATCTACGCTCAGATCTAGCAGCAATGGTTGGCATGGCAACCACACTGGTCGATTAAAAATGCATAAGGAGAACTTGTGAGCCTGTGGTTTTTAGACACTGGAGAGGGCATGAAGCCAAGTGCAAAAACTAATACTGAAATCTGTCGAGGATTATTTAATTATTTATGGTTTCCACCTTCTTTTTGTTTACTCCACTCCCATCACCGATTTGGTTTTAATACAAATTGTTTAATGTACCAGCATATCACATAATCATAACCAAGTCAAACTGCATCATCAATTCGGGATAGCTTTGTTTGTGGGGATAATTAGAATACACACTGTGGATGTTTGGCCAAATATTTTCTTTGAGATTGCAGTCTGTACTGAGTATTATAATACCATATGCTGTCTCAAAGGGGGAATAAAATGATTCATGAGATGCTTTGTTGAAGGGAGAAAATCCTTCTCTCTTGCATATTTTTGTAGCATAAAATGATAAAATTTATATCAGAAAATATTGAAGCAGTAGCACAGTGCCATCGTCCCTACACATTACCAAAGCAAGTCCCCATGTACAATTAAGCTGTTTAAGAGAGATATCCAGAAAAAGAATCAATATTGTATCATGGCAGTTCAGGCCAATTGGAACTAGTGTGCCATGAAACAGATAACATTATAGGGTCAGATGAAGTAAGTTGGGATGAAGCTCATGTAATGCGTCAACACTTGCATAGGCCAATTAGGCTGAATGGCCTGTTTCTGCACTGAAAAATGTTGTGTAATTCTACTTAGTTTATACCAAGACCCCAACTCATCAAGCTACTGAACATCAACTGCGCTTCCTGGGATGAGGCAATGAGAGGATGCCAGATGATTTCCCCTCAGATGGAGGGAGAGTAACGAGGCTGAGGCACTAGCCTGAGCCAGGTCTGCACCCCTCCCACTTTGGCTGCGTGTGCCGTATGGTTGATGGAAACCTGAATAAGTGGAGGGAGAAAATAGGTTAAATAAACAGATGACTGTGTACCTGTTGAGTGTCAGATCTCAGTATGGAGTATTTCATGGCATGGAGCACTCCATAGGGTTGGCTGTCAATGGTTCGCTGCAGTGACTTAGCAAGCCACTCAGTTGTAATACCACCATCTCAGGGCTACTGGGGTGGGCAATAAATGGCAGCCTTTCCAGTGATGCCCACATCCCAAAAATGAATCAAAAATAAATTCCAGTTTAACATCAGTGATGGGTAAGGTTTTAGAAAAAATAATCAGGGAAAAAATCAACAGGCACTTGGAAAGGTTTGAGTTAATTAAGGATAGCCAGCACAGATTTGTAAAAGGCAGATCGTGTTTGACCAATCTAATTGATTTTTTTGATGAAGTAACAGGGAAGGTTGATGAAGGGAAAACAATGGATGTTGTCCATAAGGATTTTTAGAAAGCATTAAACAAAGTACCACATAAAAGGCTGGTTAACAAAATTGAGGCTCATGGAATAGGAGGGTCAGTGTCAGCCTGGATAAAAAAAATTGGATTAAGGTCAGAAAACAGTGAGTTGTGGTAAATGGTTGTTTTTTAAAAATTTGTTTATGGAGAAGTGGGCGTTGCTGGCCAGGCCAGCATTTATTGCCCATCCCTATTTGCCCATGAGAAGGTGGTGGTGGCCTTCTTGAACTGCTGCAGTCCATGTGGGGTAGGTACACCGACAGTGGTGTTACGAAGGGAGTTCCAGGATTTTGACCCAGCGACAGAGAAGGAGCGGCGATATAGTTCCAGGTCAGGATGGTGTATGGCTTGGAGGGGAACCTGCAGATGGTGGTGTTCCCATGCACCTGTTGCCCTTGTCCTTGCAGGTGAAAGAGGTTGCGGGTTTGGAAGGTGCTGTCTAAGAAGCCGTGGTACGTTGCTGCAGTGCATATTGTAGATGGTACACACTGCTGCCACTGTGCACGGTGATGGAGGGAATGAATGTTTGTGGATGGGGTGCCAATCAGGCAGGTTGCTTCGTCCTGGATGGAGTCAAGCTTCTTCAGTGTTGTTGGTGTTGCACCCATCCAGGCAAGTGGAGAGTATTCCATCACACTTCTGATTTGTGCCTTGTAGATGGTGGACAAGCTTTGGGGAGTTAGGAGATGAGTTACTCGCCACAGGATTCCTAGCCTCTGACCTGCTCTTGTAGCCATTGTATTTATATGGCTACTCCAGTTCAGTCTCTAGTCAATGATAACCCCTAGGATGTTGATAGCGGGGACTCAGCAATTGTAATGCCAGTGAATGTCAAGGAGAGATGGTTAGATTCTCTCTTGTTGGAGATGGTCATTGCCTGGCACTTGTGTGACGCAAATGTTACCTGCCACTTATCAGCCCAAGCCTGGATATTGTCCAGGTCTTGCTGCATTTCTACATGGACTGTTTCAGTATCTGAGGAGTCGCGAATGGTGCTGAACATTGTGCAATCATCAGCGAACATCCCCACTTCTGACCTTATGATTGAAGGAACGTCATTGATGAAGCAGCTGAAGATGGTGGGGCCTCGGACACTACCCTGAGGAACCCCTGCAGTGATGTCCTGGAGCTGAGATGATTGACCTCCAACAACCACAGCCATCTTCCTTTGTGCTCTGTATGACTCCAACCAGTGGAAGGTTTCCCCCTGATTCCCATTGAATTCTGTTTTGCTAGGGCTCCCTGATGCCATACTCGGCTATTGGAATACAGAGCAACATTTGAAATTTGCCGATGATACCAAACGTGGATAAAATCAAAACAGAAAGTGCTGGAAATACTCAGCATGTCAGGCAGCATCTGTGGAGAGAGAATCAGTGCTCTTGCTTCGCTCTACAGATTCTGCTCTGACCTGCTGAATATTTCCAGCACTTTCTGTTTTTATTTCGGATTTCCAGCATCTGTAGTTTTATACCAAACTTGGAGGTGTGGACGGAGTGAGGATAATACCAATTAACTGCACCAGGACATAGGCTAGCAGAATGGGCAGACAAGTGGCAGATGAAGATTAATACAGAGAAGTGTGAGGTGATGCATTATGGCAAACGGGTTAGGAAGAGGCGATGAGGATATTGGGATGAGGAGATTTTTTTTTCTCTCAGATGGTGGTGAGTGTGTGGAGCTCCCTTCCTCGGAGAGCAGTGGAGGCAGGGTCATTGAATGTTTTTAAGGCAGAGGTAGACAGATTCTTGACAAACAAGGGAGTCAAAGGGTATTGGGGTATGCAGAAAAGTGGAGTTGGGTCCACAGAAAGATCAGTATGACCTTATAAATTGGCAAAGCAGGCTCGAGGGGCTGAATAGCCTACTCCTGTTCCTAGTTTGTATGTTGTATAGGCACTGGAGACTAAATGACAGTTCTAAAGAGTGTACAGGGACAGAGGGACCTGGGGGTTCATGTACATAGATATTTGAAGATGGCAGGACATATTGAGAGAGTGATCAGCAAAGCATATGGGATCTTGGTCTTCATAGATAGAGGTGTTGAGTACAAATGCAGGGAAGTTATGCTGATCCTTTATACAGCTCTGGTTAGGTCACACCTAAAGTATTGCATCCCATTCTAGTCACCACACTTCAGGAAGGATGTGAGGGTCCTTGAGAGGGTGCAGAGGAGATTTACCAGCATGGTTCCAGGGATGGAGTATTTTAGTTGCAAGGTTAGGTTGGAGAAGCTGGGTTTGTTCTCCTTAGAACAAAGGAGATTGAGGGGAGATTTATTAGAAGTGTACAAGATTATGACAGGCTGAGATAAGTTCGACAAGGAAAAACTGTTCCCATTAATATATGGTACAAGGACTAGGGGACACAGATTAAGGGTTTTGGGCAAGAGATGCAGGGGAATGTGAGGAAGAACATTTTTATGCAGCGAGTCATAATGACCTGGAACTTGGTGCCTACAAGGGTGGTGGAAGTAGAGACAATGAATGGTTTCAATAGGAAATTGTATGGGCACTCGAGGGAAATAAACATGCCGGGCTATGGAGATAAAGTGGGGTAATGGGACTGACTAGATTGCTAAACAGAGAGACGGCATGGATAGGATGGGCTGAATGGCCTCCATACATTCTGTAATGCCTCTACGACTCTGTGCCCTGCACTGCCACCCTGCAATATTGATTCTTGTTCTAAATGCCCCAGTGAGCAGGTCGAACTTAATTTTGCATGGCAATATGTGGTAACCTTGAGTGTACCATATCTTTGTTTCCCCATTTGTTGAGTTCTGTCAAGTAATTTTGACATTTCCTGATTACAAACATTTTGTTTTATCTTTGATTCAATTTCTTTTTAACTCTCTTCCCTACCACCTCCAAATTCAGGGAACGAAAATAAAACCCAGAAGTCAGACACTTGCAGAGTTTTGAAAATTAAAAAAAAAGACCAATTGTTAACATGGGAGGAACACTACAGGTGCTACAATGTATCTTAAATCACAACAGGACTTTTATCTTGAGAAAAAGACTGACTTTGAGCAGATCTGATAGAGAGGTCTTTAAAAACATGATTGGGTTGGACAGGGTAGATGTGGAGAAAATATTTCCACTTGTGAGAGAATCCAAAATTCGGAGCAATAAGTACAGGATAGTTGCTAATAAATCCAATAGGGAAATAAGGAGAAATTTCTTCAGTCAGAGAGTGGTTAGAATGTGGAACCCGCTACCACAGGAAGTGGTTGAGGCAAATAACTTGGATGCTTTCAAAAGGAAACTAAATGAGTACGAGAGAAAGGGGAATAGAAATGTATGCTGAAAGGCTGAGATGAGATAGGTGGAATGGGAGGAGGTTCATGTTGAGTATAAACAGCAACACAGATAAGTTTCACCAAATGGCCTGTGTCTGTGTTATATATTCTGTGCAATTCTAAAATAAAAGTAAATCGGTATCAACCTTACTTCAATGGTAGTACTCTGCCTCTGAGTCAGAAAGTTGTGGATTCAAGTCAAGGCTTCAGAGACTTGAACACAAATTCTAAGTTGACACTTTAATGCAGTACTGCAGGAATGCTACACTGTCAGAGGTTTTGGATGCAATGTTAAACCAAGGCCCTGACTGCCTTCTCAGATAAACAGGAAAGATCTCATGGCACTACTTTGAAGAAAAGAAGTTTACCCCATTGTCCTGGACAATATTTATCCTTCAACCAACAAGGCTTAAAAAAAATCTGCACATGACTGTGCGTAAGTTGGCTGCTGTAATGCCTACATCAGTGACTATACTTGCCTGGCTGTGAAGCGCATTGGAACACAGGAAGATATAGGAAGATAGGAGCAGGAGTCAGCCATTTAGCCCCTCAAGCTTATTCCACCATTCAATGAGATCATGGCTTATCTATACTTGCCTTTTCCCCATATCCTTCAATATCTTTAGAAGTGTTCCCTTGGCTGGAATTTTATGCGAGTCAAGGAGGTCTTGTCAGTGGGACTGCAAGTTGGTCGTGAGCCCACGGGAGTGGACGGCAGGACCTCAGGGAGATTTTATTGGCAGCAGACAATTAGGAAGCCGGCACTGGGACTGCCATCCAATTAAGGACAGCAGCCTGCCTTTCAGAGCTGCTGGCCCAATCAGAGTCAGCAGCTCGGCAGCCAACAGAGGTGGCCGCTGCTGTGGCTGCAGGGAGAAGGAGAGAGCATCACTGGTGCATGTAAGAATTTTATTTTAATCTGCTGGGGCCAGGCAGGCAGGCCCCGGCGATTGGAAGGGTAAATCCTCCAGTGGCAGGTCAGAATGGCGAGGGCAGCAATTGCCATGGGGGGGGGGTGGTGTGGGAGGGCCCTTCATGGGACATGGAGCAGCCAGAAAAGAAGGGCCCCACCCCCACCCTGGGAGGCCACTTCGATATACCTGACTGTCTCCTCAAGCAGCGGGGGCCCGACCCCGACATCAGTATAATGCTGGCGGGGGCGGAAAGTAGCCACTAATTGGCCAATTAATTAACTAATTGGCTGCCTGCCTCCATTCGGTGGGTAGTCGCGCCACTACCAATCCCACTTCTGGGAAAATTCCGTGAAGTGGGAAGACGTCAGACTTCTCTCCTGACATCTTCTGCTGTCATTTTACTAGTTTTCCCGCCTCCCAGCCCATTTCCAGAGGGCTGCTAAAATTCTGGCCTTGATTTCACTCCTGAAAGGTCTGGCTCTAATTTTTAGAAGCTCCGAGGTCATGAAAGACACGATATGAATGCAAGTTCTTCTTTTTCGTTCAATTGTACAACCTCATCAACTAGAAGAATTGCTTGTGGCGGGATCTTGTCCTCATCCGGAAGACGTGTTTCGTGGCGGTTGAGCGGGAGAATCGGAGCGGAGCCGCCTGCCACAGAACCCGATGCTGGGATTCCTGGTTTCGATCTTCCTGGGGCAGGATAGGTCGACGACGACCATCCCGCCCAGAGGCCAATTGAAGGTCTTAAGTGGCCTATTAATGGTGGGTGGGGGAGGGTGCCTCTGCCATGCGGAATGAAGTGCGCTCCCTGCAGGCTGGTGGTGGGGTTGGGGGTCCCTCCTTCGTGGGCAATTTGTGGCCCATGGAGGACCCCTCCCCCCCACTCCTGGGAACAATTGTACCCCCCCCCCCCCCCCCCCGGACCCTCCCTTCCTCCGCGACTGAATGACCACCCCCCCACCTCGCCAGGGCCTTCCGGACAGGCTCCGGCGACCCCGCCTCATCTACCTGTGTTCTGGGGTTCTGCCACTGGGCCTGAGGCCTCTGCAGTATTGGTATTGGCCACCTCTCCTGGCTGAGCTTGGCCCTTTGATTGGTCGGCAGCTCTTGGAGGCGGGAACCCCCTCCCTATGAAGTCTTTCAAGGGACGGGGATCCCGCCTCCTAAAACTTCGACCCCAAAAGACTGGAGGATTGTTCTGGCAGGCCGGAAAAATGCAGAGGCGGGGTTCCCCCGTCTTTTCTGCCCAGTGCCAAGAGCTGCACGTCCTGCACAAAATCCAGTCCTTAGTGTAGAAATAGATGTTTATATACCTTATCTGAAAGTACATTTTGGAAATTATTCCTCCATTACAAATTTTAGGATATATTATTCGTGACACATTAGGTTTGGGCTTAGGAGCAGAATGTTGACAAACTGTTGAGTAATCAATTGTTCCTCCTTGACATATTTGACAGGGAAACATAATTACATAGCTTTAAGGACAGAAGAAAATGGCAGGCTTTGTTAAATCACCAGTGCAAAACAGGACAAACAAAGTGATTGCACAGTAATGAACTTAGTTGTGTACATGTTGTATGTACCTTTAGAAATCACACCGTGTAAGGTATTAGTTCAATTAAAATGGATTTCGTCACTATCTATCTGTGCGTTGCATCTCTTGGGTATCAGTAATCTCCCAGGAGCTACTAACATGATCATTGAAATCAGTCCTTATTGTACTTTATCTCTGAAATAAAATTACATTATTAACTACCACCCATCCTGCTGCGAAGTGCCTCGTCTTCCCCATTTAATTGGATTGTTTATAATGAATTTCTTCAGAGGCTGGAAAGATAGGTCTATATGCATAGTTATCTGGGTTTGTGCTTTTGTTAACTGCCTGTTAACTCCATGGGATTTTGCATGGAACATAAAAACCTACCTATCTTAATTTAAGAGTTTGGCATGCAAGCCGTAAATATACATTGGACCTTACCTAGTGTTTGTACAGCATTTAATCGTTATCACAATTTGTTTAACAGAACCCTAGTGTTTTATGGCTCGTTAACTTGCAGTGCATTTTTTATAGATTTCCTTAATATATATTCTGCTCTCTGCAAACTGCATACAAGTCATTAATGGATCTGAAGAAACTTGCATAATATTCAGAAGCCATATTACTGCTGTTCACATAGTCAGTGCCAATAGCAAGCAAATCTGAAATTCACAAAGCAAATTCCGAATAAGAAATGCTACAAACAAGGCAAACTAATCTCTTCCAGTGCTGCTTGGAACTTGTAATTACCCTGGGTACACCTTCCTATGAATCGTATCAATGTATAATTCTGGAGTGATGATATCAAAATGACTTCTCACAGTCTAAAATCAACATAATTGGATTGGAGGACTGCTAATGTTGTACTAAAATAAAAGCAAAATGCTGCAAATGCTGGAAATCTGAAATGAAAACAGAAAGTGCTGGAAATAATCAGCAGGTCAGGCAGCATCTGTAGAGAGAGAAACAGAGATAACGTTTCAGGCCTGTGACCTTAAAAGGCTTTGACATGGTCCCACATGGCAGACTATTTAAAATAAAAGTCCATGGGATCCAGGGAAATGTAGCAAGGTAGATACAAAATTGGCTCAGTGGCAGGAAACAAAGGGTAATTGTTGACGGGTGTTTTTGTGACTGGAGGGCTGTTTCTAATGGCGTTCCGCAGGGCTCCATACTTAGTCCCCTGCTTTTTGTGGCATATATTAACAATTTGGATGTAAATGTATGCAGCATGGCCAAGAAGTTTGCAGAAAGCACAAAAGTTGTCCATGTGGTTTTTAGTGAGGAAGATAGCTATAGGCTGGAGGAAGGTATCGATGGACTGGTCAGGTGGGCAGAATGGTATTCAACCCGGAGAAGTGTGAGGTGATGCATTTCGGGAGGTCTAACAAGGCAAAGGAATACACGATTATTGGGAAATACTGAGAAGTGTAGAGGAAATGAGGGACTTTGGAGTGACTGCCCACAGATCCCTGAAGGTAGCAGGACAGGTCGATAAGGTGCTTAAGAAGGCATATGGAATCCTTTCCTTTATTAGCCGATGCATAGAATACAAGAGCAGGCAGTTTATGCTGGAACTGTATAACTCATTGGTTAGGCCACAACTTGAGTACTGTGTGCAGTTCTGGTCACCTCATTACAGAAAGGATGTAATTGTGCAAGAGAGGGTACAGAGGAGATTTACGAGGATGTTGCCGGGACTGGAAAGATGCAACTTTAAGGAAATATTGGATAGGCTGGGGTTCTCCTTGGAACACAGAAGGCTGAGGGGAGATTTGATTGAAATGTACAAAATTATGAGGGGCCTGGATAGAGTGGATGTGAAAGGCCTATTTGCCTTAGCAGTGACTAGAGGTCAGATAGGTTTAAAGTGATTGATAGAAAGATTAGCGGGGAGATGAGGAAAAACTTTTTCACCCAGAGAATGGTGGGGGTCTGGTACTCACTGCCTGAAAGGGTCGTAGAGGCAGAAACCCTCAACTCATTTAAAAGGAGTCTGAATATGCACCTCAAGAACCATAACCTGCCAGGCTACAAACCAAATGGTGGGTGACTTACTTTTTGGCTGGCACAGACACGATGGGCCAAGTGGCCTCTTTCTATGCTGTAAACTTTCTATGATTATATAATAGCCTGGAGTAGTAGCTTCTGTAACAACAACAATTTGCATCTATACTTTTATTCATATTCTTCCATGGGATGTGAACATCACTGGCATGGCCAGCATCTGTTGCCCATCCTTAATCGCCTTTGACAACTGAGTAGCTTGCTAGGTCATTTTAGAGGGCAGTTAAGAGTCAACTACATTGCTGTGGGTTTAGAATTACATGCAGGCCAGAGCAGGTAAGGACAACAGATTCAGATTTCCTTTCCTAAAGGGCATTAGCAAACTAGATGGGTTTTTATGACAATTGATGATAGTTTCATGGTAATATGACTAGCTTTTAATTCCAGATTTTTATTAATTACTTGAATTTAAATTCCACCAGTAGCCATGGTGGGATTGGAACCCATGTCCTGTATCTCTAGATTACTATCTTAGGGCCATTACCATTACACCACTGTCACCCCATGGAAAAGGCAAGGTAATAAAACGTCCCAAGGCGCTTCACAGGAATGTTCTCAGGCAAAAATTGACACCGTTAGAGAATGAGATATTAGGACACGTGACCAAAAGCTTTCTCAAATAGGTAGGTTTTAATAAATGTCTTAAAACAGGAAAGAAAGTGGTAGAGAAGTGGAGAGGTTTTGGGAAGGGAATTCTAGAGCTTAGGGCCTAGATAGTGGAAAGCATGGCATCAATAGTGGGGTGACGGAAGTCAGGATTCCACAAGAAACAAGAATTGTCGGAATGAAGATCTAAACATTCCTCAATTTGTATAATCTAGAAAGAAAAATATTTGAGTACTCTTGCATCTTTTTGGAAGTACCTTCAATTTACTAAGTCATTCTCCTTGCCTTGAGGTTCACGATTTCACATTTCTACTTATTCCCAGAGCTGTTTGAAGACAAAAGCTGGAAAGACCATATGGATGAGTTGAGAAGTTCTCCAAGCCACTTGGCACTTGGCACGTCAGGGTCTTCCTGAATACTGATCCAGAGGTGCCTGAGCCAGCAAAAGTTAATATTGACTTCATGTTTAGTAGATATAAACTAGTAGATATTAAACAGGCTTGTGTTTCATGGGAAGTCACTTTCAGGGTTTTTAATGTTAAAGTACTTTGAAATGTGAACAATTTATTTTTCTCCTGCTTGCTCAGCTGGGAAGGCTGCTGACCATTCTTTCTCCACCTGCCACACCTAAACAATGGTGGGAAGCCAAACCTCCCAATTTCCCTGACTTCCACCTGTGCCACCACTGCTCCCAGGGACGACTAGGAAACGGGTGGCATAAATGCTACTGCTGCCCCTTTTGATGAGAGAGGGCAACATAGTCGGCACCTCCTTCGCTCCTCAGACTCCAAAACCTAAACTTTGCCTGTGCTTTAACCTCCAATCTTCAGGGTTCTGTTTCGCCTTTAAGCTAGGCTCCAGGTGCAAAATTAATGATCCTCCTGCATCATCGCCACACCTTGCTCCTAGGCAATGGCGTTTTGTCGCTTGGTGATAGAGTTCCTGGTGGGAGCTTATCCTGCATACTTAATGGTGCTCAAGAAGGAAACTGGGCCAGGTTGATAGAGGGTCAGAATGAACTGTTCTTGCCTTCCTGGGCTGGATTCAGGAATATGCAGCCCAGGGTCTTGTCTCCACAATGCAAAAACACTCCATGGTGCATTGTGTCATTACTGATGTGCTAAACTGGCCAGACTAAGGAAAGATTTAGCAGCCCAAAGCTAGGTACCATGAGGTCATAATCAGCAACAGAACTGCATATCTCTACAACCTGAAGCATAATGACTTGTCACATTCCTCAGTGCCATCATGCCTATCCCAAATTCAATGGGGAGTGTAGATGGGCATGCCCAGAGTAGCACCAGGTATACATTAAAATGAGATACTGATCTAGTAAAGAAACTATACAAAGCTACCTTCATGCTAAACATTTCCTACCTTACAATAGTGATTGCACTTCAAAGTACTTAATTGGCTGTAAAGAACCTTGGGATGGCCTGAAGATGTGAAAGGCGCTGTAGAATTGCAGGTTCTTTCTTTTGCTGTAGGTGAACACATTTCATGTTGCTTAAACCGCTGGCATTACCCCTGCGCACACTTGGGGACAGATAAATCTTGTCTCTGCCAATATGAATACACTCTCTCAGGACTGAAGTAACTAAGGTGTGGTGTTGCAGAGAGAGAGAGAGAGAGTGTGCACTTTATTTTGGTACCATTGCCCCAAGCGCTTAAGCATGGTACTAGGTTGCAACAAGTATTCGACACATAGCTTCTGATGTAAGAAGATATTTCATGGTCAAAACTAATAGCCATTAAACAGGCTTGTGTTTCATGGGGACTCACTTTCAGGGTTTTTAATGTCGCAGTACTTTGAAATTCGATCAATTTATTGGAATATGATTTTATTGCAGTATTCGTACCTTTGTACTCCTGCCTTTGTTCTGTGTTTTTATTTCTGTCTGTGTGCCATGTAGCAGGTTGTGCTCGGTGATGCCAGTAATATAATCTCAGCAATTCTTAAAATATGCCGTGTAAGGACAGTCAGAAGCGATAGCTGATTAAATAAAACTATATAACTGTGATTTTGCTGGTATAAAAACGTTATTAAAATCAACCAACACTTGGGATTCAAATGACAGCTATACTGTGCGAGCAACAGACAGAGGTACCAAGATCCGACTCTAACTAAAATACTGTTCTCGGATAATAATGGGGTATTTAATCTTTCAGTTGTTGATATTCATTCACACATATAATACCATGTTCTAGTCTGTTTTGTGCTTTAGTCTATCAAACCGTTTCCCATAACCCAGTAGCTAAAGGTCGTGGCCTTTTTCCGTCTCAAAGAGGTAACCACTACGTGGCCATAACTCTGACCCTCCTTAGATAAATGGAGAATGTAACCGTATGTTTCTGTCATAAGTAAAGCTTGACAGATGGGCTGGGAGCTGTACAAGCAGATGGGAGGGGTTCGCGGGGGGGCGGGAACTGTTGGCAGAGGAAAGGATAAGTACCGCATTGAGCACGTGCAATAAATTTGATTCTCAAAGGGTTTTTCTAGTCTATATCTGCAATTTTCCCCCAACGATGGTGGTTTTTGATACAGGAGGATTGATAAGAGATGCTTCCAGTTTTAAGGATTTGAATATTAACATGATAATTCATTGATAGTGAATAAGGGGGAATTCACTTGTGTGCATTGCTAATTTTAAGAATTATTTGGTAACAAGAATGAAATTCTGTCCATTTGGAGTTACCACAGTTTGGAAAGTTTTTGTTTGCAGCAATGTTCCAGGGTGAGCATATTAGGCAACATTTGTTTTGTCAGATAACGATGGTGAAAATGTTTCTTGTGACCATGTTGTCCTCAGTGACTTACAATATCCCACATGAGCTTTGAAGAGATCACTGCCACCTGTCAGAATCAGCTGCCATTAAGTGGAAACAGCAAGAAGCCACTTTCCACAGACCTATCAAGGGAAGGCAACACCAGAGTCACTTTATTGACATTTTTAATAATTAAAACTATATTCCCCAAACACGTGGCAAAGTGTTGGTAACAGGCAAATTTATTATACGCTAATTGACAGACCATTTGGTGTCTTATAGATCAGGATGTTGTGTCTTGTAGCTAAACTTTATCAACAGTCCTTGCTTGTGGCCTCATAGAATCCTTCATGACTGAAGGAAGACATTTGACCCATGCCTGTGCTGGCTCTTTTGTAGAGCTATCTAACAAGTACCTGCTCTTTCTCCAATAGAGTCCTTCAATTTCCCACCCCCCCCCTCCATTTTATCCAATTCCCTTCTGAAAGTTTCTATTGAATCTGCTCCCACCGCCCTTTCAGGCAGTGCATTCCAGATCGCAACAGCTCGCCTTCTCTTGCAAACACCTTGAATCGGTATCCTCTGGTACCAACCCTTCTATCAAAACCATTTATGATTTTGAACACTGCTATAAATCTCCTCTTAACTTTCTCTGCTGTAAAGAAAACAACTCCAGATTCTGTAGTCTCTCCACATTATTGAGCTTCCCTCATATCTGGTGCCATTCAAGTAAATCTCTTCTCCACCCTTTCTAAGGCCTTGAAATTCTTCCCAAAGTGTGGTGCCCAGAATTGAGCACAGTACTCCAGTTGAGGTCTAACTAGTATTTTGGAAGCTTTAGTTTAACTTTCTTCCCTTTTCACTCCATGCCTCTTTATTTAATAAAGTCAAGGATCCCATAAGCTTTTTAACAGCCTTCTCAACTTGTCCTGCCACTTTCAAACACCCCCAAGTCTCTCTGTTCCTGCACTCCCTTCAAAATTGTGCCATTTAGTTTATGTTGCTGCTCCTCATTCTTCCTACCTAAATGTATCATTTTATATTTCTCTGTGTTAAATTTCATTTCTACCACACTATGTCGTCCTGAAGTCTTTTGCTATCCTCCTCATTCTTTATACATTTCTGGGCTTTGTGTCATCTGCAGACTTTGATATTGAGCCCTGTGTACCAAATCAGCCCAAATCTGAGCAAATTTCTTCAGTGGGACTTTGTGATATTTTACAAATTAATTTACACAGTCAAAATGGCAACATGGAGGCATTGCATTTCAAATTTTTACAATTGTACATGGTTTTAAATTATGTGTTATGCACTTCAGCTGCAATTTTTTTTATGTCGTTTAAAAACCATTGTGCATAAGAATTTCCAAACAATTAAAATAAAGGTGTAAGCTATTAAAAGAAACTGTTATTTAACTGTTTGCATTCTTTCTCTTTCTTTCTTCTTTTGGGCCTCCTTATCTCGAGAGACAATGGATACGCGCCTGGAGGTGGTCAGTGGTTTGTGAAGCAGCGCCTGGAGTGGCTATAAAGGCCAATTCTGGAGTGACAGGCTCTTCCACAGGTGCTGCAGAGAAATTTGTTTGTTGGGGCTGTTGCACAGTTGGCTCTCCCCTTGCGCCTCTGTCTTTTTTCCTGCCAACTACTAAGTCTCTTCGACTCGCCACAATTTAGCCCTGTCTTTATGGCTGCCCGCCAGCTCTGGCGAATGCTGGCAACTGACTCCCACGACTTGTGATCAATGTCACACGATTTCATGTCGCGTTTGCAGACGTCTTTATAACGGAGACATGGACGGCCGGTGGGTCTGATACCAGTGGCGAGCTCGCTGTACAATGTGTCTTTGGGGATCCTGCCATCTTCCATGCGGCTCACATGGCCAAGCCATCTCAAGCGCCGCTGACTCAGTAGTGTGTATAAGCTGGGGATGTTGGCCGCTTCAAGGACTTCTGTGTTGGAGATATAGTCCTGCCACCTGATGCCAAGCATTCTCCGAAGGCAGCGAAGATGGAATGAATTGAGACGTCGCTCTTGGCTGGCATACGTTGTCCAGGCCTCGCTGCCGTAGAGCAAGGTACTGAGGACACAGGCCTGATACACTCGGACTTTTGTGTTCCGTGTCAGTGCGCCATTTTCCCACACTCTCTTGGCCAGTCTGAACATAGCAGTGGAAGCCTTACCCATGCGCTTGTTGATTTCTGCATCTAGAGACAGGTTACTGGTGATAGTTGAGCCTAGGTAGGTGAACTCTTGAACCACTTCCAGAGCGTGGTCGCCAATATTGATGGATGGAGCATTTCTGACATCCTGCCCCATGATGTTCGTTTTCTTGAGGCTGATGGTTAGGCCTATATATGGTTTGCATATAGCTGTGGAAACTGATGAGTAAATTTCCTATCTCCTATAATGGAACCCAGAATATATATTTGAAGGATTTATAAACGATCATTATTTCACATGATTCGGTAAAGCTATTGTTGGAATGTTAGCACTGACGTTGTACAAATGGCGCAATTTTGATGAATTCTGATGAAATGTTCCTGTGCTCAGAACTGATCAGAGGTCTGAAAACAAACCTGAAAATGCTAGGAATGCACAGCAGATCCATGAGCATCTGTATGGAGAAAGGACAGGCCATGTCTTGGATGTAGGCCCTTCATCAGAACTACTAGCTATTGTAGGTTTTGTTTTCATTGTGAACATGGTTTTACCAGCTTTGAATTTGTTGTGTCCACTTAAGCTCCTGCATATTCCACGTCTTTAAACAGTTTGAATGTCCTTCCTCTATGATAGTGTGGGTCCCAATGAGGTTTACACCATTCATCAAGTCTTGCAGTTGTCGACGTGTCTTTTCACACAATGCTGGTGTATGGTTATCAATTGTTTGCATGAATAATAAACAATGACACTGAGAACAGTGGCTTTTGTGCCTGGAAAATTTTCATGGGAACAGTGAGGATGTTTAGGCCCCCCGAACGACTTTTGACCTTACAGATTATTTCAAGTAGACTGGTCATAAAAGTGACTTGACCTTGTCATTTGATGGTCAGGATTTTCTCAGCTGGCTCTGCCAAAGTGCCAGGTAAGAAGCAGCATAATTATTGCAGGCCATGGTGCATTTGACACAGAAGCCCCCTACTTTTAAAAAATTTTTTTCAGTTTATGAATATAGCCATTCAGCCTCTGGAGCCTGTCCTGTGATTCAGATAGTTCAGGCAGATGTGTATCTTAACACCATTTTCCTGCCTTGATTCTGTAGCCCTTAATATACTTTGGAAAAGTATTGGCAAAAGAGACAAAGGCAGCATGATGTAAAATGTTTTTATGCAATGAGCGGCTTCAATCTGGAATGGACTGCTGAGAGTCTGGTGGACGCAGATTCAATCGTGGATTTCAAAAGGGAGACAAAATCTCGCAGGCCTACGGGGAGAGGCGGGGGAGTGAAATAGCTGAGTTGCTCTTGCAGAGTGCTGTCATAAGCTGGATGGGCTGACCCATTCAAAGCTCGAACCATTCTATGATTCTATGATATGCAAATGAGTAACCTACTCGATAATAGCTTTGGTAACTCAAGGAAGGGACTAAAGTAAATACAAAAACAAAAAAGGAAGAAAAGTAGATGTGAAAGTGAGAAAACAGATTCAAATGGTAGGCGTGGGAGAACAAGACAAAAGGAATAAAAGCAAAACAGCCTGCCGGACTGAACATTGAGTTCAATAATTTCAGAGCATGACAGCCCCCCATTTTACTTTCATTTTTAGTTATTTTTTCTTCCTTTTTTTTTTACATTCCTTTTTACATTTTTTACAATCTTTTTTTGCATTTATTTCATTTCATCTTAGTTTGTTCAGTTTGCTTACCCACTGTTTTTTTCAGGTTGTTTTTCTTCAGGTTTGCACTTGCTGCTGTTCAATATTCAGTGTATTCACACCTAATCTGTACTAATGCTTTGTCTTTCAACACACCATTAACATATTGTTTGCCTGTTCTCCGTGACCTTTTGGTCAGCTATGTGGCCTGGTCCAATCTGCACCTTATCCTTTGTTATCTCTTGCCCCACCCCCACCTCACTTGTTTATAATCTGTGACTTTTCTAATATTTGTCAGTTCCGAAGAAGGGTCACTGACCCGAAACGTTAACTCTGCTTCTCTTTCCACAGATGCTGCCAGACCTGCTGAGTGATTCCAGCATTTCTTGTTTAAGACAAAAGGAATAACTGACACCATTCACCTCTTTGTTCATGACTGCCTACATTCAATTGTGTGTAAAAAAAAGTGTATAAAATCAAAGCAAGGTGCTTCAGGGCCCCAAGGTGCAAGTTTTCAACAAATAATCATTTAAATTATGCGAGCAGATCTTCCATGTTGATGCTCTCAGATCATTTGAGATCTGAAGGACATATGTGATGCTTCATTGCTTAGATGGCCTGTCCCTTTAATGCCAATCTTGAGGTAATCCTGCAGGGAAGTGATCTAAGTAAGCACATCTTTGGGTCAATTGGAGGCTAATTACTGTTACTGTTGGAAAGTTCTGTAGATTGGCAGCTGCTTGGCTCCTCTCCTTAGGGAGATTGCCTGCACTAAATCTGCCATTGACATCTTGCACTAGCTCATTTGGATAACCCCTCTTAATCAGCATTCTTAGCTGACCCCTCCATGACCTCTAGGTGCTCCGACAGGGTCAGGAGCAGAGGTCACTGGTATATCAAAATTCCTGCTTTGCTTCGTTTAAGGTAGTGGAGTGGGACAGCAGGATTTCAGGCAAGCAGATAGCACTGTGCATATTTCTGGAATAGCAGACTTGATGTGACACATTTGCAAAGGGAATGTAACTGTATCTCGTAACTGACTAATAAATGCCCATTATTGAAGGAGGACCGTTCCCAATAAGATTTGATCTCATCGGGGGTGGGGGGAGGGGGTGCGAGAACTGGAGTGTATCATAACCCTGGGAATGTCATCTTAATTTGATAGACTAAAAAGAATAAGATTTGATCTTAAGGCAGGTACTACTGCATTTTTACAATTGATGTTTGAAAGCAATCCACTTTGGGTGTAATAAAGTGAAGCAGCTGCTCACATAACTCTGTATCTCATTTGTTTTCTGAAAATGTTTTGCCGTGGTTCAGTCCAGTACTTTTCTTCGTGCTCTAGCAGTGTAATTGAAGTAAAGCTGCTGTTTCACTTTTTCTTTGGGGACAATGACACCAATCATTGGGAAGTGTCAGGCAGTTACCGTTAAATGATACCCTGCTAGTTTCTCGATGACCCATTATACTGTCACTGTCAATGGAATCTCCAGTCACTCACAGCCCTTTACATGCATTGTGTGTCAGTAATTAGTGACACCTACCAGTCCTTACCTTCTTGGCTTGTTTCACTCCGTGCCATTGACAGCTTCCTCCGTGCTAATTTGGTTTCAGCCTTTTAAAGCATTTGGACGGTAAAGCTGCTCTATTGCTGGTTGTCTTCATACGACAGAGGAATGTGATGAGAAATTTCTGGTGGTTGTGCAGGGTTTGAAAGCAGCCTTTTTGCTTCTGCCCTATTCAAAGCACCCACTACTCAACAATAACTTGAGTTTCTACATTGCTTTTAATGTAGTAAAATGTCCCAAGGTGCTTCACAGGAGCATATTCAGACATAGCACAGTTCTGCAATCATGCATGCAAATGCATGGACATAGCTTCACTCGCTACCTTGTCATCTTTTGGTTGAGATGTTAAACCGAGACCCTGTCTGCAATTTCAGGTGAATGCTAAAGTTCCTATGGCACTATTCAAAGAAAAGCAGGGGCGTTCTCCTGCTGTCTTGGCCAATATTTATCCTTCAACAATATTTATCCCTCAGTCTAGGAAGGCCTGTTCTCTAGTTGGTTCCTCAACGTATTGGTCCAGAAAACCATCCCGTATACACTCCAAAAATTCCTCCTCTACGGTATTGTGACTAATGTGATTTGTCCAATCTATATGCAGATTAAAATCACTGATAATTACAGATGTTCCTTTATCGCCTGCATCTCTAATTTCCTGTTTAATGCCATTCCCAACATCACCACTACAGTTTGGGGGTCTATATACAACCCCCACTAATGTTTTTTGCCCCTTAGTGTTTCTCAGCTCTACCCATACAGATTCCATGTCGTCAGAGCTAATACCTTTCCTCACTATTGCGTTAATTTCCTCTTTAACCAGCAATGCAACTCCACCGTCTTTTGCTTTTTGTCTGTCCTTCCTAAATTCCTGAATATCCCTGGATGTTCATTTCCCATCCCTGGTCACCTTGCAGCCATGTCTCCGTAATCCCGACTATATCATCCCCGTTTACATCTATTTGCACGATTAATTCATCCACTTTATTGCGAATGCTCCGCGTGTCAAGGCACAAAGCCTTAAGGCTTGTCTTTTAACATTACTTGCCCCCTTCCCACTATTTTTCACTGTGGCCCTGTTTGATTCTGGCCCTTGATTTCTCTGCCTATCACTTTTCTTATGCCTCTTACTGTCTTTTGTCCTTGTCTTTGATTCCCCCCTCCTCTGACTCCTTGCAAAGGTTCCCATCCCCCTGCCTGCCATTTTAGTTTAAACCCTCCCCAACCACTCTAGCAAATACTCCCCCCAGGACATCAGTCCCAGTCCTGCTCAGGTGTAACCTGTCCAGTTTTTACTGGTTCCACCTCCCCCAGAACCGGTCCCAATGCCCCAGGAATCTAAAACCCTCCCCCTCACACCATCTCTTCAGTCATGTATTCATCCGATATATCCTGCTATTTCTACTCTGACTAGCACGTGGCACTGGTTGTAATCCTGAGATTACTTTGAGGTCCTACTTTTCAACTTACTTCCTAGCTCCCTATATTCTGCTTTTAGGACCTCATCCTTTTTTTACCTATGTTGTTTGTACCAATGTGTATCACGACCACTGGCTGTTCACCCTCCCCCTTCAGAATGTCTTGTAACCACTCTTAGACATCCTTGACCCTAGCACTAGGTAGGCAACGTACCATCCTGGAGTAAAAACAAGAAATGCTGGAACCACTCAGCAGGTCTGGCAGCATCTGTGGAAAGAGAAGCAGAGTTAATGTTTCGGTTCAGTGACCCTTCATCGGAACTGACAAATATTAGAAAAAATATTTCCATTCTGGAGTCTCTTTTGTGGCCACAGAAACACCTATCTATTCCCCTTACAATTGAATCCCCTATAACTATTAAATTAAATTAAACCTACTGGAAGATCTTAATGTCCAATAATATCACTTACTCTAGGGGCCCTTCTTCCCTATCCTCGTTACGACAGAACTCCCTAAAAAAAAACACTACCTGCTATATTTGAAAGAAACTTTAAACTTTTCTTACCTGAGATACTTACCCAGCTATTTAGAGCTATTCCCTAACAGCAGTGACTCACTAACCAATCACCTTGCAGCTCTCCTGTGACGTCACTGTTGGCTTTTTTTTTCAAAACTCCGGCGCGCTGGAAGAGGTCCGACTGCTCTCCGCTCCGCTCCCGGAAGGTAAGTGACTGGGCCTTGATCCTCGGGTTCGATTTATAGGCTCCGCTCTCGGCGTTCACCCCGCAGGTCCGCTCCGCTCCTCTCCCGGAAGATAAGGAGATTTATCTCCTTACTCTTAGTGGAAGCTTGCTGTGCGCAAATATGCTGCTTTGTTTCCCTATATTACACCAGTGACTGCACTTCAAAAGTATTTCATTAGCTGTAAAGTACTACCTTGAAGTGTCCTGAGGCCACAAAAGGCGTTGTATAAATGCAAGTTAAAGAACATCAAAACAGAAAAATCGGAGAAGGAGTAGATGCTACAGCCCCTCGAGCCTGCTCTGTCATTGAAGCTGATCTTATGCTTCACTTTCCCGCCCACTTCCCATATCCCTTGAATCCTCGAGAGACCAAATATCTGTCTATCTCAGCCTTAAATATACTCAACGATGGAGCCTGCATGACCCTCTGGGCTCGAGAATTCCAAAGATTCACAACCCTCTGAGTGAAGTTCTTTCTTTATACTGCCAGTGAATTTCTTTAATGTTAGAAAAGGCTACACTGGGCCAATATGCTTTTTTTCCCCCAATGGGAAACTTCAAGGTGGTCCGATATTGGTTGCAGTTATACTGCTGCAAAGCCAAAGCAGAGAAAGTTGTTGAGGTATTCTTCCCCCTAGTGGAAAACCCTGAACTGAAGCTGATTTTGGCTGTGGTTGCACGACTACGAACTGCAAACCATCTCCGCTGTTCATCGTACTACTGCACTATTACATGCCAGCTGCCAGGAGATGGCACCCAATCTACTTGATGTAATGGGAAAGTTAATGTCAATCAATTAAGAACCACAAAGGATGGTCCAGTTTTAAGAGCATTTATTCATCCAGTCATAAGGCATTACACAGAACAGCTGTTGTGCATGGTGAGTGCCCCCAAGCAGTGTGGGCAGGTTGCCCTGCCATCTCCAAGAATTAAAGGCACTGCTATGAGCAACCCAGGAGAAATATCATAGGGGTGTTTAACAAGAATTATGCCTTTTCTTTGAACACTTTCATTTATCAAGGAAAAGAAGGGCTGTTTGACTGTGCGGGCAGTTGGAGGCAGGAAGTCATATGAGGGATCCATCCAATCAGAGTTGGCAACCCAATGAGCAGGTGACAATTGGCTATGTGTTTTGGCAGCTCTTTCCTTGCTGCTGGTGAAACCAGCCTATGCTATAAAAAAAAAAGTGGTATTCTATGAGCAGAAGGGGGAAACATCTAGATATAGTTTTTAAAAGTGCCCCTGAGGTAACAATGAAGCTGAAGTTAAAGTACTTTTTTAGGGTAATGTACGAGATTTCCTGAATTACAAGTACAATGAGTTTGCCAATATCCTCTGCATGTTGTCATGCAGACCCCCACCTGCCAAGAATAAGGCATATAAATTTTGTCATATGAACATTGATTTTAAACTGTTGCTGGAGTGAAGAAATGACTTGTTTGAAGATCACCAGACACTGGGCTGGAAGGACATTTGCATACTAAGAGACAGTGCTTGTGAAGACAAAGGCATATTCCCTGTTCCAATTAAGCCAAACGGTTGATCACCAGACGTTGAAGGTGTAAGAAAGTGCATTCCAGGCCCTGCTAAGATGATCCAATCCACAGAGCCAGGAATGGTTAAACTAGCTGGTCACATGACGAACTGGCTGGTCCAGGTTTTTTGATTTGTGCCATAGGACAGTTTGAATTTCGAAGGCAGTGTGCAACTGAGGCTGGAACAAGGAAGGCTCTCTCTCTCTCGCTCGCTTTCTCACAAGTCACCGGACCCAGGGAAGACACATCAACCTCAAGAGAGAAAAGACCTCGACATCGGAACAAGTTGAAGTGTGAACTGGGCCCCAACGAATTGCAAGACTTACCGGCAACCAAAGACTCCACATTGAACTTAAAGGACTGACTACCAGATATTTTATTTTTATTTATTTATTCAGAGATACAGCACTGAAACAGGCCCTTCGGCCCACCGAGTCTGTGCCAACCATCAACCACCCATTTATACTAATCCTACATTAATCCCATTACCCTCTCACATCCCCACCTTCCCTACCACCTACCTATACTAGGGGCAATTTATAATGGCCAATTTACCTATCAACCTGCAAGTCTTTGGCTGTGGGAGGAAACCGGAGCACCCGGTGAAAACCCACGCGGTCACAGGGAGAACTTGCAAACTCCACACAGGCAGTACCAGAATCGAACCCGGGGTCGCTGGAGCTGTGAGGCTGCGGTGCTAACCACCGCACCACTGTGCCACCCCCTCAAACTTTTCCCCTTTAGTCCTCTACTTTTTCTTTTTCCACCTGCATGTGTGTTTATCGCGTCATATATTCATAGTTGTTAACTGGGTTAGAGTTTGAGATTAATAAACTTCTACCTTTCTCGTTTAAATCTAAGGAAACCTGTTTGATTTCTTTTCCTTACAATTGGAGCAGTGAACAAGGATTCACTAAGGAGGAGTTAAAAACACAGTGTTTTAAAATTAAACCCTGTTATGGTTAAACCAGGCAAAGGCTGAGAGAAAACCCCCTAGACCCCTTCTCACTTGGTCGTAACAATGTAAAAATGCTCTGCACACTGGACTGGATTTTGTGTGGCCCCCTGAGGAGGTATCAGAGGCAGGGTGGAGGGCCCGTTGCGAAGCACCCTTCCGAGGATGGGATAGGCAGACAACAACCTTCCCGCCCAGAGGTCAATTGAGGCCTTTAAGTGGCCTCTTAATGGCCAATTAAGGGGCTTTTCCCGCCGCTGCTGGGATCTTACCAGTGGCGGGGGGGTGGGGGTGGGGGGGTTGCCTTTGCCGCACAGGGAGGATGCCCTGCAACACGAGGCGCCCTCCCTGTGGCCATGTGGGTGGGGGAGGTTCCCTCCTTCGTGGGCAATTTGTGGCCCATGGAAGACCCATCAGGAACAACTTTACCCCCCTCCCCCACCCAGGACCCCCTCCCCCTGGACTGCACAACCACACCACCAGCACACCCCCAATCCCCCCTCATTGGGGATTTCCGGACTGGCCCCAGTGACTCCACCTCACCTACTTCTTCGGGGTTCCAGCGCTGGGCCTGGGCCGAGGCCTTTGCAGTACTGCAGTGGCCACTGGTCCCAGTGGTACTGTCGATACTGCTGAGCTGCTGGCCCTATGATTGGCCAGTAGCTCATGGAGCTGGGATCCCTGTCTTTAAAGGGCTTTTCTCTCTTGAGGTTTATCTTGGCTCGTGATTCTTTGATTTAAAAAGACTTGAGGATCGCTCTGGAGTTGGGGGGGGGGTGGGCGGGGGCAGGTGGGTGTTGGTGCGGGGATGCAAAAATGCAGAGGCGGGGATCCCCCTCGTCTTTTTGGCCCAGTGCCTGGAGCCCTGCCTCCTACACAAAATCCAGCCCACTGAGTGCTGTGCCCTTGATGTTCGGAAAATGTCACTCTCCACACTTTTTAAAGCTTCAGCTGTTTCGCTGCTCCATGTTGAACAGCACTTGGAGGAAGCACTGAGGGTGGCAAGGGTGCAGAATATACCCTGCATGGGGGACTTCAATGTCCATTACCATGAGTGGCTCGGTAGCACCACTACTGACCAAGCTGGCCGAGTCCTAAAGGACATAGCTGCTAGACTGGGTCTGTGGCAGGTGGTGAGGGAACCAACAAGAGGGAAAAACATACTTCACCTTGTCCTCACCAATCTGCCTGCCGCAGATGCATCTGTTCATGACAGTATTGGTAGAAGTGACCACCGCACAGTCGTTGTGGAGACGAAGTCCCGTCTTCACTTTGAGGATACCCTCCATCGTGTTGTGTGACACTATCACCGTGCTAAATGGGATAGATTTCGAACAGATTTAGCATTGCAAAACTGGGCATCCATGAGGCGCTGTGGGCCATCAGCAGCAGCAGAATTGTACTCAACCACAATTTGTAACCTCATGGCGAGGCTTATCCCCCACTCTACCATTACCATCAAGCCAGGAGACCAACCCTGGTTCAATGAAGAATGCAGGAGGGCATGCCAGGAGCAACACCAGGCATACCTAAAAATGAGGTGTCAGCCTGGTGAAGCTACAACAGAGGACTACTTGCGTACCAAACTGCGTAAGCAGCATGCGATAGACAGAGCTAAGCGATCCCATAACCAACGGATCAGATCTAAGCTCTGCAGTCCTGCCACATCCAGCCGTGAATGGTGGTGGACAATTAAAAAACTAATTATAGGAGGTGGCTCCACAAAAATCCTCATCCTGAATGATGGGGGAGCCCAGCACATCAGTGTGAAAGATAAGGCAGAAGCATTTGCAACAATCTTCAGTCAGAAGTGCCGAGTTGATGATCCATCTCGGCCTGCTCCTGATGTCCCCAGCATCACAGATGCCAGACTTGTAATATCAAGAAACGACTGAAGGCACTGGATACTGCAAAACTATGGGCCATGACAATATTCTGGCAATAATACAGAATACCTGTACTCCAGAACTTGCCGCGCCCCTAGCCAAGCCGTTCCAGTACAGCTACAACACTGGCATCTACCCGGCAATGTGGAAAATTTCCCAGGTATGTCCTGTACACGAAAAGCAGGACAAGTCCAACCCGTCCAATTACCACCCCATCACTTTACTCTCAACCAGCAGTAAAGTGATGGAAGGTGTCATCAACAGTGCCATCAAGCAGCACTTGCTTCGCAATAATCTGCTCAGTGATGCTCAGTTTGGGTTCCGCCAGGGCCACTCAGCTCCTGGCCTCATTACACCCTTGGTTCAAACATGGACAAAAGAGCTGAACTGACGAGGTGAGGTGAGAGTGACTGCCCTTGACATCAAAGCAGCATTTGTCCCAGTTTGGCATCAAGGAGCCCGAGCAAAACTGGAGTCAATGGGAATCAGGGGGAAAACCCTCCGCTGGTTGGAGTCATACCTAGCGCAAAGGAAGCTGGTTGTGGTTGTTGGAGGTATATCATTTGAGCTCCAGGACATCACTGCAGGAGTTCCTAGGGTAGTTGCCCTAGGCATCTTCAGCTGCTTCATCACTGACCTTCCTTCAATCATAAGGTCAGAAGTGGGGATGTTCGCTGATGATTCACAATGTTCAGCACCATTCACAACTGCTCAGATACTGAAGCAGTCTGTGTAGAAATGCAGCAAGACCTGGACAATATCCAGGCTTGGGCTGATAAGTTGCAAGTAACATTCGCACCACACTAGTGCCAGGCAATGACCATCTCCAACATAAGAGAATCTAATCATCTCCCCTTGATATTCAATGGCATTACCATCGTTGAATCCCCCACTATCAACATCCTAGGGGCTAACATTAACCAGAAATTGAACTGGAGTAGCCATAGAAATAACGTGGCTACAAGAGCAGGTCAGAGGCTAGGAATCCTGTGGCGAGTAACTCATCTCCTGATTCCCCAAAGCCTGTCCACCAACTACAAGGCAGAAGTCAGGAGTGTGATGGAATACTCTCCACTTGCCTGAATGGGTGCAGCTCCAACAACACTCAAGAAGCTTGACACCATCCAGGACAAAGCAGCCCGCTTGATTGTCACCCCATCCACAAACATTCACTCCCTCCACCACCGATGTACAGTGGCAGCAGTGTGTACCATCTACAAGATGCACCAAGGCTCCTTAGACAGCACCTTCCAAACCCGTGACCTCTACCAACTAGTAGGCCAAAGGCAGCAAATGCATGGGAACATCACCACCTGCAAGTTCCCCTCCAAGTCACACACCATCCTGACTTGGAACTATATCGCCGTTCCTTCGCCGTCACTGGGTCAAAATCCTGGAACTCCCTTCCTAACAGCACTGTGGGTATACCTACTTCACATAGACTGCAGCAGTTCAGGAAGGCAACTCACCACCAGCTTCCCAAGGGCAATTAGGGATGGGCAATAAATGCTGGCTTAGCCAGCGGCGCCCACATCCCATGAATGTATTAAAAAAAACTGCAACAAGTGATTCTCTTAGAACCTAGCCTTGAATAAGTCAGAGCAATTCAAATGTCTGACTTGACCAGGTTCTATTTGACAGCTTTTAAAAACCCAGTGTCCACAAATTTAACAGAGACTTTGGGTGATTCAGTAGTTTTAGCACACTGTCCTCTCGCACAGCTGTTAACATCAGAGTTAACATCATGAGGTAGAAACCTTAAGCATAACGTTTAAAATCTGACATCTCAAATTTAAAATTCCAGTCCTTGTGTTTCAATTTCTCTCTGGTGTCTTCCCCCATCTTCTTAACCTCCTTAAGCCCTACAATATCCTCCTGAAGAACACTTCATTTACCTGACTCTGGATTCTTGTGCATCTCCCCCATCCTTTATCCCACAATAGACTGCAATGCCTTCAGCTGCTTAGACCCCACATTTTTCAATTCCCTTCCCAAATCCCTCCATCCATTCCTTCCTCCTCCTTAAAAAACATGTTTCGCCAATCTATTGGCCAACACTTTTAATTTCTCCTTCTTTGGCTTAGTCTTTGTTTTCCTCTGTGGTTCTGTGCAGCAGTTTGAGCTATTTCCTGACATTAAAGGCATCTTAAATATATGCAAGGTACTTTGCTTGTAAGCAAAAGAAATAAACTTGGTCCAAGTGGGAAGCTGTGTCTGTTACATGAGCCTCACAATATGGGGATATTTCATTAATGCATTTCCTTTTCTGCTTCTGCTTTCAATTTTATTTTCTCCTGGCCAGCCTCCCAGCTTCCACCCTCCATAAACTTGAGCTCATTCGAAATTCTGCTGCACAGGTTCCGTTCTCCAGTAACTCCTGTGCTCGCTAACCTGTGTTAGCTCCCAGTCCAGCAATGCCTTAATTTTAAAATTCTCATCTTTGTTTTCAAATCCCTCCTTGACCTCCAATTCTGGCCTATTGTCCATCTATGATTATAATCACTCCTCCATTGGCAGACCTGCTTCAGATTCCAAGACCCTAATCTCTAGAATTCCCTCCCTAAACTTTTCCACCTCCCTTTCTTCTCCTTTAAGACACTTCTTTAAACCTACCTCTTTAACTATGCTTTCAGTCAAAGTCCTAATACCTCCTTACGTGTTTCGGTGTCTAATTTTGTTTGATAATGTTCCTGTGAAGTTCTTGGATATTATGTGTTAAAGGAGCTATATAAATGCAAGTTCTTGTTGTATCTCTCTTCCATTTCCCTCTTTCTCAGGGTTGTCCAACATATGGCCCGTGGGCCAGGATCCGGCTCGCAAAAGGTTTCTATCGGACCCACGGGTGTAAACTGTACCCAGCGCTGTTCCTTATCCTCGCCAGGAGTCCGTGACTGGAGATGAGAAGTTTCCCATTGTCAGACTGGCATTTAAAAAAAGTCACAATTCAGTTTCACAGCTGACAGCTGCTGACATCAGAAACAGCAGTTTCCCAACTTCAGACAGATGTAGGGTTTTTTGGCGGGTTACGACTTTTTTTTTGAAAAGCTGCCGGAGAGACAACCTTGCTTGAGTCTACAACATGGAACTCAGTCTGACATGTGGACCCATGGGAGGATTTGAGAGTAACTTGGATCATCCCTCAGACTGATAGAGGGGTATCTGATCCGTAGGAGAAGATTTTAGATATTGACTTGTTCAATTGCAGTTTCTTTTCTCTCTGTAACTCAGGGAATGTCAGCGAATCCTTATGTTGACTGTTGCTCCTGAGTCAATTACTGCAGAGAATGTTGAATTGCCTATAAATACATCACACATGGGAAAGTGTTGGTACTTGTGGTTACGAGCAACAAAGATCTTCTCCTGTGTTGTGAAGATGTTACATCCTCATTCTGCATTGAACTCTTAATGTCTTCTGCAGGCTTTGACTGGCATACTCTTGCGAAATGTCCCATTTTTCTTCAGGCATTACACTTCTTTGCTATTGCAGGACAAGTTTTGCAGTGAGGATATGCACCACTGCAATGACTGCATGTTCAAAGGTGATTTTTTAAATTCATACATGGGATGTGGGCATCGCTGGCAAAGCCAGCATTTTTTCCATCCCTAATTGTCCTTGCGAAAGTTGTGGTGAGCTGTCTTCTTGAGCCGCTGCAGTCTGTGTGGGATAGATACACCTGAAGTGCTACAATGCTCACACTTGTTTAGCTTGCCTGAAGACATAAATTTCATAGTGAGGGTTTTCCCTCTGTTGAAAATATTTTGTGAGAGCATTCGTTGCTGCGTCATAATTAGCCTTGGTTCCGGTATCAGTGAGTGTATTGAGGATATCATCAGCTATTGGTTCAGCATAGTGTAGGAGTAATGCTCTCTTTCTTTGGGGTGTATTGATATCAAGTGTCACCATTAGGCGTTCGAATCTTACTAGCCATTTGCACCAGAGTGACTCTGTGTTGCTGTCTGCCTCTGTAAAGGCTAGAAAGATTGGCAATTGTTTTGCTTAGAGCTTGAACAAAATGTTTTTTTTTCAGTTCCAGCCCAGATTTTCTCTCCACTCTAGTTCACTTTTTCTCTCTGATTCAGTCCTGGTTTTCTCGACTTTTTTTTTCTTTGTTTGCTTTCTGTGCTTGGATTCTTCTGTGCCTCGTCTTTTTTTCTCCTCGTTGCCAGAAAATATAGTGTTGTGCTGTGTTCTTAAGTCTTCCTTGAAGATACATGCAGGCTTCATATACGGATTCATCACAAACACTATTTATTATCTTACTTAACTACATTGCATGATTTCAGGTCCAAGTCTTTTCCTGACTGGTGTACATGTCTGCTCTTTGCAAGCCATGTGTTGAGTATGTCTCTCAAAATGGTGTATCATTATATAGATAATATATATATGATGTCATCAGTTGCAACAGTAGCCTGGTTTCTTAAAGGTGATGTTTCTTGAAGGTGAAGTCACCACTACACTACATTACATAGACCTGCCTACAATACAGTAAAATGCTTGAAGATACTGTAGAAGCTTTCTCTGCACTCCTCCAATTCTGGCCTCTTATCCATTTCTGATTTCCATTAATGACTGTGCCTGCAGCAGCCTAGGCCATAAGCTCTGGAAGTCCCTTCCTAAACCTCTCCGTCGGTCTCTCTCTCTCTCTCACTTGCTCCTTCTTTAAGCAACTCCTTGACCAAGCTTTTGGTCATCTGTCCTAATATCTTTCTGTGGCTCACTGTCAAATTTTGTCTGGTGACTATGTTATAGGCGCTACATCATTGAAATTGTTGTTGTTAGAATAAGGCCCATCGCTGAAGCAGTTGGAACTTTATTCTGCATCTGATCTGTCCTATTCCTAAACTGGAAGTCCTTGATGTGGATACTTGGTGCCAAAAGTGTGAAGAAAAACTTAATCACCAGCATCCCTCACTTTACATGAGCACAAGAAAAAGGCAAACAAATTCAACAAAATACTGAACCAATGCATTAAATTCAGTTGCAAAATTAACTTTCATGATGATGATGATGCCATGGACTGAATGAGATTAATAGGGAAACAGGAGTGAAACATACCATTGAACATAGGAAGCACAATGTGGGAAAGAAAAAGGAATACCTTATATGGCACATTACGCAATATCAGGACTTCATAAAGCTGGAAGTATATCAGGAGTTTGAAACTTAAATCATTGTCTTTTTAAGAAGGAATTAATCACCACTTGCAAATAATTTTTTTCATTCATGGGATACAGACATTGCTGACAAGGCCAGCATTTATTGTTCATCTTTAATTGCCCTTGAGAAGATTGTAGTGAGCTGCCTTCTTGACCTGCTACAGTCCCAGCTGGTGAAGGTACTCCCACTCCCACAGTACTATTAGGCAGGGAGTTCTCAGATCTTGACCCAGTAATAGTAAAGAAACGGCAATATATTTCCAAGTCAGGATGGCATGTAACTTGGAGGGGAACTTGCAGGTGGTGGCATTCCCATTTGCCTGCTGCCCTTGTCCTTCTAAGCAATCGAGGTCACGAATTTGGAAGGTTAACTTTGAAATGCAGTAAATGCTATTATGTAAGCAAATTATTGCCCACAGCAAAATCCACAAACAGCAATGAGGTGAATGACCATCTAATAGGATGATTCCACAGTCCAGCACCCTCAGTGAGGAGTGATGTTTGCAGAGAATGTGTTTTGGGACATTGTCACCTGCCCCATAATTTCCTGAGATGTGATGACTGCAGACACTGCTGCCCAGCAGGAGTGTTGGGCAGTTAATTCAGTTGCTGGGAGGTGCTGATTAGGGAGAAATGTTGGTCAGGACACTCAGTGGCCTCTCTGCACGTTTTTCAAATAGTATCAAAGAATCTTTAACATCTACCTGAACCACCAAAACAGTCAATGTTTCGGCTTGACATCTCACCTGGACGGCGGCACCTCTAAAACTGCAGCATTCCCTCAATACTGCAGCCGGGGATCAACCTAGATCACATGAACTCACAGTCTTCAGACGCAGTGGGGAAAGTGCCAGTCTTTGAGCCTGGCTGGCACACACCAGATAGAAAGCGATTAAAAAAAAAGCTAGCTGACTTATATAAACAGGTTTAACTTCGAGTGAACTTTTTATTCTCAGAAAAGTAGCCAGTTTGTCCTAAACTTGTAGGAGCCAATCCATTTATACAGAGTCCCTCATGCAGAATGTCACAGAGGATTTAAACCAGTTTAATTTACTTCCTATCTAACTACTTTTGGGGCTTACTTTCCGCCTCAGTACTGCTTCTCAAAATTAGAACTGGTAACTAACATCCTTTTGTACTTTGAATTTAAAAATAAACTTCCAAATGTACGTTTTCATTTAATTTAATTTTTAATCAATGACTGGCTTGAAGAGTTGCTGAGCTTAGTGTCTCATTTAGTTTTAATCTGGCTATCAGTTTGCACATAATTTAAAGCAACACATCAGTGCAACACTGGAAGGGTTGACTGCAGTGTCAGAGCTAACAGAGGAGATGTTAAACTGAGGTTCTGGCCAATCAGGTGGATATTAAAGATGCCCTTTTTCCGTCAGCAGGAAGCAACCAGTACTCTCCTCGTGGATAGACATAAGAATAAGGGATCAGCCATTTAGGACTGAGATCAGGAGAAATTTCTTCACTCAGGGTTGTAAATCTTTGGAATTGTCTACCCTAGAGGGCTGTGGATTCTCAGTGTTGAGCATATTCAAGCCTTAGATGGATAGATTTTTAGAATCTAAGAGATCCAAGGGACACGGGGGATTGGGCGGGAAGTGGAGTTGAGGTCGAAGATCAGCTCCAGATAACCCTTCCACCCAATGCCCTATTGTGCACTGTAGGCCTAACCAGACAATCAGCAGGAAGATTGCCAGTGTCCTGTGCTGGCAAGCTACGTGATTTTAACAAGTTCAACTCCAGCAGTACCCCAGTACACATTTGGGAGTTCCTAAACCTTAGCTCTGTCAGTCTGCACAGAGTCTAAGCTCTCCAGACTTCATTCAGTACAGCATGCTTTCATGGTAAGATACTCTATATTAGGCAAGCACAAATCCTGCCGACATGGATTACTCAGTAACAGCTTAAAGCGATGGGTTTCTGTGCTTGTCAACCAGCTGAACAAACAAAATCTTCACAGTCTGCTACTGTAAGTATCCTCTTGCTCACTCCGAATCTTCGTCCATCAAGAATTAACTAACACTCATCTTGTGCCAGCTCTCCCCACACCTGCAAAAACCTCTTCAAAACTCCTTGATCTTGGCCTCTCCCAGTATCTGCATGTTGGCCCACCTTCTCCCTTTCTTCTGAAATACCTAAGATTAAGACGTTCATATAAATGTAAATCATTGCTATTGCCATCCTTTGACTGTACCATTGTGTTCGATGATAGGTTGCCTGGTGAGATTTTCCTCGCTGAGTAAAAGGACTCCTGTTATATTTGTTCTGAAGCAGCGAGTTCTTGAGCGATTCTGACAGATCTTTAGTGGGTTTGAAGTTCATTATTTTAATAAGTTCTCAAGACAAAAAAATACTGATTGTGTTGGAATGCAGTTTTAGGTGGGGGGATTGTCTGGCTTTGTAAGGTCTATTGCTTTGAGAAAAGCATGGATTTGCATTTTGTTTTTGACCAGCTACATCATTTTCTGACACTCCAATAGGCAATAACGGTTGTTAAGGTCGCACTGTTGTATTGTTTGAGATCAGCCCTGAAGCTGTGGGGAAAATGCTGGAATGCTAATGGAAACTCATGCCAGGAAGCTTTAGTTATAATGAATTAAAGAACAGTAGAGTTGACACTTACATCACAGTTATTTACAAGAATATTTTCAGAATTGAGAGGATGCAATCATTAGGAGAAATTGAGAAAGATGGGGCTCTGTTCTGTGGAAAAGAAACTGAGGAGAGCTGAAAGATGTTTTTGTTTAATTATTAATGGGATTGACAGGGTGGATGTGAAGAAACTGTTTCCACTTGTGGGTGACTCCAGAACAAGGGGGCATAAAGACATGACAGTCACTAACAGATTAAATAAAGAATTAAGAAGGAATTGCTTTACAGAATTCACTACCACATCGAGTGATGGAAACAGATGGCTTTGATGCATTTTTTTAAATTCACAGGATGTGGGCATCGCTGGTAAGGCCAGCATTTATTGCCCTTGACAAGGTGGTGGTGAACTTCCTTCTTCAACCGCTGCAGGCAGTGTGGTGTGGGTACATCCACAGAGCTGTTGGGGAGGGAGTTCCAGGATTTTAATTCAGCGACAGTGAAGGAACGGCAATATATTTCCAAGTCAGAATGATGTGTGACTTGCAGGAGAATTTGCAAGTGGTCGTGTTCCCATGCTTTTGCTGCCCTGGTCCTTCTAGGTGGTAGAAGTCACGGGTTTGGAAAATGTTGTCGAAGGAGCCTTGGCTCTTGTGGAGGGAGGGAATGTTTAAGCTGGAGGATGGAGTGCCAATCAAGCGGGCTGCTTTATCCTGGGTGGTATCAAGCTTCTTGAGTGTTGTTGGAGCTGCACTCATCCGTACAATTGGAGAGTATTCCATCACAATCCTGAGTTGTGCCTTGAGATTTTTAAGTTACTAAGCTTATTCCCCACTGACTCTTCAAAGAGCAGTATTGGTGATGATATATCAGTGGCTAATCGGGAATCAAAAAGTATTATGTAGATAACATCTTATCATGTCTCACAACACTTCACACACTAAGAGTTACTCTGAAATGTGTTGGCATTAGGCACACAGCAAGATCCACAAACAGTAATGTTAATCTGTTTTTGATGGTAAGGGTCAGTGCTAGGACCACTGCTTTTTTTGCTATGTATAAATGACTTGGATATTGGAATACAGAGTAGAATTTTCAAATTTGCCGATGATACCAAACTTGGAGGAGTGGCAAACAATGAGGATGATAGGAACTGCCTGCAACAGACATAGATAGGCTAGCAGAATGGGCAGACAAGTGACAGATGGAATTTAATAAAGAGAAGTGTGAGGTGAAGCATTTTGGCAGAAGGGATAGGGTGAGACAATATCGACTTAATGGCACAGTTCTAAAGAGTGTGCAGGAACAGAGGGAACTGGGGGTGCATGTGCATCGATCTTTGAAGGTGGCAGAACATATTGTGAGTCTGGTTAGCAAAACACATAGGATCTTGGGATTCATAAATAGAGGCATAGAGTACAAAAGCAGGGAAGTTATGCTGAACCTTTATAAAACACAGGGTAGGCCCCAACTAGATTATTGTATCCATTTCGAAGGTTTTCATCAAGAGATGCAGGGGGAGTGTGAGGAAGAATTTTTTTACGCAGCAAGTGGTAATGACCTGGAACTTACTCTCCCACGAGGGTGGTGGAAGTTGGGACAATCAATGATTTCAAGAGGAAAATGCATGCGCACTTGATGGAAATAAACTTGCAGGTCTACTGGGATCAAGTGGGGGAGTGGGACTGACTGGATTGCTCCGTGGAGAGCTGGCATAGACTTAATGGGCCGAATGGCCTCCTTCTATGCTGTAAATGACTCTATGACACTATCGTTGAGGATGAATACTGGTCAAGATATCAGTGGAGCTCACTGCTCTTCTCTTACAGTTCCATCTTCAATACCCAACCGAACCACTAAAACAGGCAAATGGGTCTTTGGATTAACAATGCACCACCTCCCTCACTACGACACTGGAATATAAACTTCAGTTTATGTGCTTAGTTGCTATGCTCTTCCATAGGAACATAGGAAATTGGAGCAGATGTAGGCCATTCAGCCCCTCAAGCCATCTCTGCCATTCAACTAGAACACGGCTGATCTTCTACTTCAATGCTAATTTCCCACACTATCCCCATATCCCTTGATATCTTTAATATCTGCAAATCTATCAATCTCTGTCTTAATTATACTCAATGACTGAGCCTCCACAGCCCTCTGGGGTAGAGAATTCCAAAGATTCACCACCATTTGCCTGAAGATATTCCTCCTCATCTCAGTCCTAAATGGCCTACCTCTTATTCTGAGACTGTGTCCTTTGGTTCTTGATCCCCCAGCCAGGGGAAACATCTTTACTGCATCTACCCTGTCACGCACTGTAAGACTTTTTTAATACTTCAATGAGACCATCTCTCATTCTTCTAAACTCTAGAGAATATCGGTGAGGTGAGAGTGACTGCCCTTGACATCAAGGCAGCATTTGACCGAGTATGGCATCAAGGAGCTCTAGCAAAACTGGACTTAATGGGAATCAGGGGGAAAACTCTCCACTGATTGGAGTCGTACCTAGCGCAAAGGAAGTTGGTTGTGGTTGTTGGAGGTCAATCATCTGAGCTCCAGGACATCACTGCAGGAGTTCCTAGGGTAGTGTCCTCAGCCCAACCATCTTCAGCTGCTTCCTTCAATCATAAGGTCAGAAGTGGGGATGTTTGCTGATGATTGCACAATGGTCAGCATCATTCGTGACTCCTCAGATACTGAAGCAGTCTGTGTAGAAATGCAGCAAGACCTGGACAATATCCAGGCTTGAGCTGATAAGTGACAAGTAACATTCGTGCCACACAAGTGCCAGGCAATAACCATCTCCCTTTGACATTCAATGGCATTTCAATCGCTGAATCTCCCACTATCAAGATCCTAGGGGCTACCATTGACCAGAAACTGAACTGGAATAGCCATATAAATACCGTGGCTACAAGAGCAGGTCAGAGGCTAGGAATCCTGCAGTGAGTAACTCACCTCCTGAATCCCCAAAGCCTCTCCACCATCTATAAGGCGCAAGTCAGGAGTGTGATGGAATACTAAAATAAAAGCAAAATACTGCGGATGCTGGAAATCTGAAACCAAAACAAGAAATGCTGGAACCACTCAGCAGGTCTGGCAGCATCTGTGAAAAGAGAAGCAGAGTTAACGTTTCGGGTCAGTGACCCTTCTTCGGAATACTCTCCAATTGCCTGGATGGGTGCAGCTCCAACAACCCTCAAGAAGCTCAACACCATCCAGGACAAAGCAGCCTGCTTGTTTGCTCGTCATTTGGCACAGCAGTCATTGCCTTCAAATTGGTATTTTCAAAGGACTGGGGATTCTATTAGAAGGCTGAAATATTTTAAAGAGCATTTTCCCTATACTGATGTCAGGTTAACTGACGTCTGTAGTTCCCCATTTTCTCTCTCTCCTTTCTTAAATACTCGGGTTACATTTGCTACCTTCCAATCTGCAGGAACTGTTCCAGAATCTATAGAATTCTGAAAGATGGCCACCAACGCATCCAATAGCCAGTCTAGTTGTGAACAATTTCTGAGTGAGAATATTGAGAGAATTTGCATCCTTCACAAGCTTCAGTTCATCGAAAACTCTGCTGCTGTTATACTATCCTGCACCAAGTTCCATTTACCAATTCCTCCTAAACTTGCTGATTTACAACTGTAATTTAAGATTCTCATACATGCATTTAAGTATTTGCAAGACTTCACCCATCACTAACTCTAATTTCCTCCAGCCACACAGCACCCCCCCCCCCCCCCCACCCCCACACCACACTACCACCCCAGATCTGTTGTTGTTACTCTGGCCTTTTGTGCCTACTCCTGTGCCTTACATCCTATCATTGGCAGCCATATCTTTAGACATCTAGGTCCTAAACTTTGGAATTCCCACCCTAAACCTCTCTCCTTCTCTACATCCCGCTCTTCCTTTAAGACCCTTCTTAAAACAATCTCTGACCAAGCCTTTTGCCACCCCTCACAACAGGCAGATAGTTATTTGCTGACCATTGTAGGACATGTCTGATGTTCAGTTCTATCAAAGTCTGTGAGACTGAACATGGGACAGGAGGTATAACAGGTGACTAATGCGATATCAGCCATTTTGCATCCCTGCCTATTTTCAATTTGACCTCCCTCCCCTCCCCCACCCATTTGCTAAAACTTATGTTTGCTTTTTCATTGACCAATATACGCTGTTGGTACTCACATCAGTTCCACCATCTTGGAACAAAGCCAGTGCAGGAACTACAGGTAAATGCTTCAATCAGTAACTTGTTTTCTAATCAATATGTGAGGAACAGATGCAATTGAGACAAACATTCCAGGAAATTAGGGTGTGAGTGAGTTAAACCATTAAGTACGCAATGCTATATTTTACTGGGGCTTTTGCATTGCTCCACAGAGATGCCCAAGTAACAACGAATAAACATAGCTCCGTCCCTGTTAAAATTAAAGATGATATCGAGTTTGCTGAACTAATGCCTTTATGATTATCATAGCCACATAGATCATTACAGAATGGGGAGTGCTCAATTTGTTTGGTGTAACCTGAAGAATTGTAGCCTGGTTCTTAAATTAAGAAGTAATCGTGTTGCCCACATTAAGTGCTTTTTAAAAAAATTATTATTCAGTGAGCGGTGTCTAGATTCATTGGTGTAAAGTACAAACCCAGAAGAATTCAATATATATCTGATGGGAACAGGTGCCTTAAACTACCATCTAAATGTGACTATTTTTAATTATAATTTGGAATGCTCATCATATGGATTGTGAATGTGGCTGTCAGTGAGCATAATGTGCCCTTTCACATCTTATTAAAATCCAAGTAGCAAACCGTTTGAGCAACCGAAGACAAGAAGCATTTGGTTTCAGTTTTGTTTGTGCAAGCTCAATGGGAAGGGGAAGGGGGAAGGGGGGGGGGGTTATCTAATTAACTAACCAACTAGATACAAAAAGTGAATCAGCTCCCCGTAATTTGAATTTGTGCTTGTTTCTGCCCATCAGTTCAAACTTCAGACATCTATTTTAAACAATTGCAGGCCCAAGTGGCATCAGATTGCAATGGGTTTTTACTTTGACCGTTGGCCCCACTGCTTCTGATTCCCCCTATGCTCACTGTGGCACATTCCAGTTAAATTCGGCACTGGAGAATGGGTAGCACTCTGATCTAACTTACGGTGCTTGTCGCCAGTGACGCAGTTGCAGCAAATTCCAGGTGCTGTCATATCTGTCTCCAAACTCTGGACAATGCACAGGAGGGTGACAGCAGCCATTTCAGGGGTTACATGGAATATGCAGCACAGAAACTGACCATTCGGCTAATTAGTCTGTGCTGCTTTTGATACTCCACATGAGTCTCCTCCCACTTCATCTGCCTCACTTCAGCCTTTCAGCGTATCTTTCTAGTCCCTTTTCTCTCAAGTACTCATCTACTTTCTTTTTAGAAAATATCTAAGTTAATTGCCTCAAACATTTACTGTGATAGCTATTTCAACATTCTAATCACTCTCTGAGTAAAGACGTTTTTCCCTCTTTCCCTATTGAATTTATTGGTAACTATCTTGTGTGTTGCTGCAGTGCTGAAACTTGCTAATCTGTAAATCAGGGTCAATTTTTTCATCATAATTGTTTTGTTTATTAAAGGACAAAATTATCTTGGGCACCTCCTGTAAAGTATTGATGGTTCTCTGATTTATGAAATACTGAATGAATATTGTGTTTAAAAAAAAAACTGTGGGGGAGTCAAACAGCTTTTAGAACCCTGAATAAAAGTAGATTTAATGAATTTTGCTGAGGGTGATTGTTATTCAGCTCATGTAGTCACTAGCTGCAGCAATGGAGCTTGTCAACTCCGCTAAAGCTGTATGTTATGAAGCATCTCTATCTCTTTCCCGCCCCCCCTCCCCCCCTCCCCCCCTCCACCCCTCCACCCCTCTCTCTCTCTCACTGCATTTAATTAGCTGGGAAAATGACAGTGATTGCTGGTCATTACTGGATGCAGGGTCTTATTGAGATACTTGAGTGATGGTGAGGAGGGGATAAATGAAATGCAAATGATCTGCAGTTTCTATTTATAGCACACCAATATCATCCAGTATTTTACAGAACATAAGATATTTTTATCCTTTACAGTGGCAGCATAGCAATTTTGACTGGAGTTTAGGGTCCTGTTTTCTAAACTCTTAACTATAGTTTTGCAGAATACAGTTTATTGCGGACAAATTGGGAATTTGCAGTATCTTGGTCAAAGATGTTTTCATCATTCTGCATGATAACCACATCAACATTTCAGATGTGTGGCTTACAAATTATACAGGTCCAAACTAAAAATGTACGATCAACTTCAGTATAATTTAGGGGTGTGATAACAAAGTGGATATGTCACTGGAAGCCCAGACTAATGATCCAGAGACACTGAGTTCAAATCCTGCCATAGCAACTGGGGAATTTGAATTCAATTAATTACTAGATTTTTATTTAATTAATCAGTAATGGTGATCATGAAACTACCAGATTGTCTTAAAACCCATTTGGTTCTCTAATGTCCTTTAGGGAAGGAAATCTGCCATCCTTACCTGGTCTGGCCGATATGTGACCTTTTTTTTATTCATTCATAGGATATAGGCGTCACTGGCCAGACCAGCATTTATTGCCCATCCCTAATTGCCCTTGAGAAGGTGGTAGTGAGCTGCCTTCTTGAACCGCTGCAGTCCATGTAGGGTAGGTAGACCCACAGTGCTGTTAGGAAGGGAGTTCCAGGACTTTGACCCAGCGACAGTGAAGGAACGGCGATATAGTTCCAAGTCAGGATGGTGTGTGACTTGGAGGGGAACTTGCAGGTGGTGGTGTTCCCATGTATTTGCGACCCTTGTCCTTCTAGTTGGTGGAGGTCATGGGTTTGGAAGGTGCTGTCTAAGGAGCCTTGGTGCATTGCTGCAGTGCATCTTGTAGATGGTACACACTGCTGCCACTGTGCGTCGGTGGTGGAGGGAGTGAATGTTTGTAGATGTAGTTGAGGCAGGAGGAGCAAGAGTGCCCCACCGACTCCACAGGTGTCACGTTCATCCCCTCCCTTCCCTTTATCCCGATTCAAGCCTCTACCTGGGATTTATTCCTGAGAGCCACTGCTATTTCGCCGGCTGACTCAAAATTGAAGTTACCAATTGAATGAGCTGCCTGTGGAGGTGTGACCAACACCAGAAGCTCACCCCAAGAATTCAAAATGTGGCTCCAGGATTGACTTCGAGCAATCCTTGACCTCTCCCTTCAGGCCGCCTCTGTAGTGCCAAGTCTGGGCCTGGTAAAAAACCCATGCAAATTTTTATGGCCGAGACTTTAGGTAACTACTAATAACTGCATTCTATTGATTTGCTGTACAACCACAGCATTATAATTTTACTCACATTTATATTATACCTCAATACATTGAAAAGTCCCAAAGTGCTTTACTCAATCAATATTTTTTGAAGTGCAGTGACTATTATTGTCTCACAATTATGGCATTGAAAAGAATTTGATCTACCAAATTGAGTTAGCTCAACAAAACACTGACTTAACTGACCTTGTTGGGGGAGGCGGTGGCATAGTTGTAATTCTTTTTATTCATTCATGAGATGTGGGCATCACTGGTTAGGACAGCATTTATTGCCCATCCCTAATTGCCCTTGAGAAGGTGGTGCTGAGCCACTTTCTTGAACTGCAGCAGTGCATGTGGGGTAGGTACACCCACAGTGCTGGTCAATGGTAACCCTCCAGGATGTTGATAATGGGGGATTCAGCAATCGTCATGCCATTGAATGTCAGGGGGAGATGGTTAGATTCTCTCTTGTTGGAGATGGTCATTGCCTGGCACTTGTGTGCTGCGAATGTTATTTGCCACTTATCAGACCAAGCCTTGATATTGTCCAGGTCTTGCTGCATTTCTACATGGACTGCTTCAGTATCTGATGAGTCATGAATGGTGCTGAACATTGTGCAATCATCAGCGAACATCCCCTCTTCTGACCTGATGATTGAAGGAAGATCATTGATGAAGTTGCTGAAGATGGTTGGGTCCAGGATACTACCCTGAGGAACTCCTGCAGTGATGTAAAAGCAAAATGCTGGAAATCTGAAATAAAAACAAAAAGTGCAGTGATGTCCTGGAGCTCAGATGATTGACCTCCAACAACCACAACCATCTTCCTTTGCGCTAGGTATGACTCCAACCAGCAGAAAGATTTCCCCCGATTCCCACTGACTCCAGTTTTGCTAGGGCTCCTTGATGCTATACTTGGTCAAATGCTGCCTTGATGTCAAGGGCAGTCACTCTCACCTCACCTCTTGAGTTCAGCTCTTTTGTCCATGCTTGAACCAAGGCTGTAATGAGGCCAGGAGCTGAGTGGCTCTGGCGGAACCCAAACTGGGTATCACTGAGCAGGTTATTGCTAAGCAAGTGTCGCTTGATGGCACTGTTGATGACACCTTCCATCACTTTACTGATGATTGAGAGTAGACTGATGGGGCGGTAATTGGCCGGGTTGGATTTGTCTTGCTTTTTGTGTACAGGACATACCTGGGCAATTTTCCACATTGCCGGGTAGTTTCAAGTGTTGTAGCTATACTGGAACAGCTTGGCTAGGGGCGTGGCAAGTTCGGGAGCACATGTCTTCAGTACTATTGCCGGAATATTGTCAGGGCCCATAGCCTGTGCAGTATCCAGTGCCTTCAGTCGTTTCTTGATATCATGATGGGTTAATCAAATTGGCTGAAGACTAGCATGTGTGATGCTGGGGATTTCAGGAGGAAGCCGAGATGGATCACCAACTCGGCACTTCTCGCTAAAGATTGTTGGAAATGCTTCTGCCTTATCAGTTGCACTGATGTGCTGGGCTCCGCCATCATTGAGGATGGGGATATTTGTGGAGCCACCTCCTCCTGTTTGTTATTTAATTGTCCACCACCATTCACGGCTGGATGTGGCAGGACTGCAGAACTTCGATCTGATCCGTTGGTTGTGGGATCGCTTAGCTCTGTCTATTGCATGCTGCTTACGCAGTTTGGCATGCAAGTAGACCAGGGTTGTAGCTTCACCAGGTTGACACCTCATTTTGAGGTATGCCTGGTGCTGCTCCTGGCATGCCTTCCTGCACTCTTCATTGACCAGGGCTGGTCTCCTGGCTTGATAGTAATGGTAGAGTGGGGGATATGTCGGGCCATGAGGTTCCTGATTGTGGTTGAGTACAATTCTGCAGCTGCTGATGGCCCACAGTGCCTCATGGATGCCCAGTTTTGCGTTGCTAGATCTGTTTGAAATCTATCCCATTTAGCACGGTGGTAGTGCGACACATCCTGCGGCACAGTGGCGCAGTGGTTAGCACTACAGCCTCACAGCTCCAGGGACCCAGGTTCGATTCTGGGTACTGCCTGTGTGGAGTTTGCAAGTTCTCCCTGTGTCTGCGTGGGTTTTCTCCGGGTGCTCCGGTTTCCTCCCACAAGCCAAAAGACTTGCAGGTTGGTAGGTAAATTGACCATTATAAATTGTCACTAGTGTAGGTAGGTGGTAGGGAAATATAGGGACAGGTGAGGATGTTTGGTAGGAATATGGGATTCGTGTAGGATTAGTATAAATGGGTGGTTGATGGTCGGCACAGACTCGGTGGGCCGAAGGGCCTGTTTCAGTGCTGTATCTCTAAACTAAACTAAAAAACATGTCACTGAACTAGTAATCTAGAGGTCCAGGCTACTGTCTTGGGGACATGGGTTCAAATCCCATCTTCGCAGCTGGGGAAACTTAAATTCAATTAATTAACAAAAATCTGGAATTGAACGCTCGACTCAATAATGGCGTCATGATGTTATCATCGATTGTCATAAAAACCCATCTGTTTCACTGATATCCTTTTGGGAAGGAAATCTGCCTATCTGTGACTCCAGACCCACAGCAATGTGGTTGACTCTGAACTGCCCTCTGAAATTGGCTAGCAAGCCATTCAGTTGTCAGGGTTAAATAGGGATGGGCAATAAATGCCAGCCTTGCCAGCAATGCCCACGTCCTATGAAAGAATTGTTAAAAAGTGCCTGTCCATCAGTACTTCATGATAAAACTTTAGAAATAACTCCTTTAGGGTGATTTCATTCTGCTTGCTTTGAGCTAGTGGGATGTGGATGTGGCAGGTTTAGCTGCTGTCCGAGTGGAGCATTCCGGGCGACCTGCTGCTTCAAGTAGTGCCTGGGATTTGCAGTTTTCCCAATAGGATGGCAGGAAATCATATGTTACTGCAGGTCTTAAATGGCATGCCTCAGCTTAAAGGGCTACTCCACTCCTGGAGCACAAAGAGGAACAATGAGGGACTGGAACTTCTGAATGAAATCCAGTGGCTAGCTTTGGTCTCTCAGAAGTCAATCCGGAGCTTTTTGTTCAGGGCAAAACAACGGGGAAAATAAAGGATTGCTGGAAAATAAGGGCCTCATGTCGGCTACTGGAAATGTGGACAATAACCTGTGTGATCCTGCGAGATGGAGACAAACCAGCTAAACGTTAAAGGAGTGGAATTCTTTGTGATTTGCAAAGATGGTAGTATTGTGGACAGGGGCATGAAGGACATCTTGGGTGCAATCTCGGCACAAGCCCTGGATTTTGGGGACTCCTGCATTGTAAACAAAACTCAGAGCACTGTCCTGTTGTTTACTTTATGTTCATGGGGTCAGCAAGGAGGCTATTTGTCCTGTCACCTCCTTTACACATGTATGGATGGTGGACTGGCTGAGATTACCATTGCCTCCTGTGGCAGCCTGAAAGGAGACAAAGAAAGTTCAGAGCTCTAATAATCTTTACTGCAGCAGATGGTGTTGAGCTTGCCCTGGAGACTAGCTACAAGTCACCTTGCAGCTATCAACACAGGTATGCCACTGCCTTCCTGCTGAACTGGTCCTCCTCATGTATTGTTACTCTCTCGTGCAAAAACATTTGCCTTGGCTCCTCCGATTGTGACATCTTGCGCAGCCGCAATTTCTTTCACCCGACTATTGGCCATGCCTTCCCTTTCCGAGGCCTAAAGCTCTGGAATTCCCTCCCTAAACTTCTTCACATCTCTACTTCTCCCTCTTCCTTTAAGACACTCCTTAAAGCCTATGGCCGGAATTTTACGCACCCCCCCACCCCCCCCAAAGAGTGGGATGGTGGCGGGCGGGGGCGTAAAATGGAGTGGGAGGGTTGGGGGTGCCCCTTCCCGACCCGCTCCCGCTTCTGCTGTCATTTTACGTGGGTGACGGCGAAAGCCAGCCTGCCCGCCCCAGGCCAATCAAGGCCCGTAAGTGACCACTTAGCCTCCGCCTGCCGCCACGTGGATTTTAACCTTGGCCGGTCGGGCAGCCCAGGCCTGAGAAAAGCCACCTGTCAAAAGCAGGCGGCTTTCTGATGGCCTGGGCGGGGGCCCTCATGATCAGGCACCCTGTGCCCGATGGAGAGCCTCCCCGATAGCCCAACCACCCCCAACACCCAACGCGCCCCCCCCCAACCCCCCAATCAACCACCCTTGCCTCACCAGGGCCCGACTGATCACCCCCGGCGAGACTCCAAAAACATACCTTTTCCCAGGGCGTCCTTCCTCCTCTTGTTGATGCTGGGTTGCATTCCCAGCAGTAGCCACCGCGCCCAGTGACACTGCTGGGACTAAGAGCTGCCGGCCCGCTGATTGGCCGGCAGCTCCATTAGGTGGGACTTCGTGCCTCAATGAGGTGGAAGTCCCGCCTCACACCAGTTAAGGGCCTGGGGACCATAAAATGCTGTCCGGATCCCCAGGCCAGGTAACAAAAGTAAAAGTCCGGCCTATCTCTTTGACCAAGCTTTTGGCTGCCTATCCTAATATCTCCTAAAGTGGCTTGGCATCAAATTTTGCTTGAAAACGCTGTTGTGCAGCACTTTGGGACATTTTACTACATTAAAGGCAGAATATAAATACGAGTTATTGTATGTTCTGTTGTATTGTTAAGGGTAGGCTGCAGTCGTCCTCCTTTGACCTTACAATGAACTTGTAACTTACAACTGCCCCGTTTCCTTGATCCTCCTTTATCTCCAAATATGTTGCGATGGCTAGAAGAAGCCCCACTGAGCAAAGGGCTCAGATACTTGCAACGATAGGGCCAAGGACATCCCTCCTGCCAAACCCTCAATAACGTGTGGATTGGGGTAGGTCTTGACGTTGTGCAATAGTATAAAAGATAGCCAGTCAGCAGCCAGTTTCACAACCCTCCCATTAGCATTTCCACTTGGCTTCCTTTTGAAATATAAGTAGGGGAGAGATGTAAAGCAGACTGCAGACTCCCTATCATCCAGTTTGCACTATCGCTCCAAGTCCAGATCTATTCCCAGTGCCTGTAATTATCAAATCACTTGCTGCAGTGCAAACCACATTAAAACATTTTAAATAATACATTGACTAATCTGCCATACATTTTACAACCTTCCCATATGAAGTAATTAACTAATTTACACAATGCCTGAGGCTTGTGGATATGGATAGGACCTGGAGTTACTAGAAGGGCATCACAAAATGGCATCAACACTCCTTTTAAGCATATTCATGAAGCTCCTGCTTAGTTTAGAATGGAGACCTGAATAGAAAATAACAGCATCTGGGAATCAGTCTGTGCTCTGTTTCACTCTGTGCTCAGATTGGAGGGATAATAAACACAGCTTTGGTCTTCAAACTTCAGTAGTTTATTTTGATAGCTGCATTTTTATATGTATTAAATTATTATTTAAATATAACCTGTTGGAACATAGATACAGGGGTGGGCCATTTAACCTCTTGCGTCTGTTCCGCCTATCAATTAGATGCTCCATAATCTCTTGATACCTAATAAAAAATAGTTGATTTAAGTCTTTAAAATTTGAATTGATCCCTGCATCCATAGAATGTTGGGGGAGAGAATTCTGCACTTTCACTGCCCATTTTGTGGAAAAAGTGTTTCCTGATTTCATTCCTGAATGACTGAGTCCTAATTTTAAGATTGTACCAGCTTCTGGATTCCCCCATCAGGGGAAATCGTGTCTCTGCATCTATTTGATCGAATTTCTTTAACATTTTAAGCACCTCAACTAGATCAGCCCTCAACCTCCTAAACTCGAGGGTTGACAATCCAGGTGACTACATAGCTAGTGGTTAAAAATACCCTGAGATCAATGCATATCATTGTGGGAAACGTTCCCTGTGTACAGTGGGGAGAGCCCTATATAAAATATAATAATGGTGCTGAGGTACCTGTGTATCACAACATATGGGAGCTCTACTTATATAGCTCACAGTCATGCTCTAGTGGTAGAATGCTGAATACATATTTGAATTTAAATAGGAACAATTTCCTTTTCCAATTTGGGTTGAAAATTTAGGAACTGGATTTTAAAGGTGGGGGTGGGAGGTGATTTGCATGCATGCGTTCTGAAGTGAATAGGTGAACCCAGTGAGTCCAGGGAAACGGTGACTGGATATCTTGGTGGCCTGGCCTCATTGAAATAAATTTCCTCAGAATCCCACACAAACCCAGCCACATATCTGGTCAGAGGGTGGGCGCAGAAATTTGGAGGCAGGAGGCCATAACCTGAGTCCCTGGGAACGGTCCTCTCCAGTAATTTGTCGGGCGAGGTGGCATGCTGGAGGGTGGTGGTGGGTTGGGTGCGGGAAGAGCCCGGGACTTTGGAGGCCCAAGGCTTCCTCGTGAAGGCTGCAGGATTGCAGCTGCCCAGCCTACAAGAAAACCTAAAATTAAGGGGCCTCTTCTGTCTCCCGGCAGGTCTGACTTGTAGGGGAGTCTGTGACTGCACCCACACTGAGGCATTGGACTAAAACCGCAGATGATGTTGTTAGGCCCGGTCTGCATATCCAGAAAAGGAACCCAGTTCCTTCCTGCGGATGTCCCGCTCAAAGGAGCAGGTTAAGATCAGTAGAAGGTGGAAAAGCAGCAGGATCTGAGCGGATAAGTGATTGGCCTCAGTTAAAATCAAGGCCTTAGATTCAGGAGCTAAAATGAGCTGTTCCAAAGCATTATAGCCACAGAAATCTTTCAATCCCTGACTCTATTCTGAAGGAATTCCACGTTATTTAAGATCATATTTCTTTTTAACAAGCAAAGATATTTAACTGGAAACAAATGATATATACTGCAGTTTGACAATTCAGGTAAGGGACATGACGAAATCTGATAAAGGATCATGCAGAAAACATTAACATGCCTTTACACTTTTCAGGAACTGATGAACTTGGGACGTGTTTCTGTTTGAAAGTTCAAATTTGTAGCACTCCTTTTTTCTCTTCATGTTGCATGTGTTTACAGTTCTGTTTAGTTTGTGCTACAAGATCAGATGTATCACTTTGCACTGGAGTGCGGACTTGGGTTGCATTAGAGTGTGAAAGTGGAAGTTTGGTGACTGATGATAATTAAGGGTTAATTTTATCTTAAGTCGAGTCTGTCTTTTATTTAGCAGATTAATTTAACAGTTGCTGTTTGGATTGGAGAAGGTGAGTTTTAGACCAGCTTTAAACAGAGTTCACTCAGGCTCTGCGTGCAGCTGCACCTAGTTAATTAGAGAATTGGCTTAAACCAGTTTTCAGGGGCGAGAGTCAGTCAGTATAAAAGTGGGCCATCTTACAGTGCTGACTTTGTTTGCATTGGAGTACTGACTTGGGTTGCATTAGAGTGTCATAGTGGAAGTTTGGTGACTGAGGCAGTTCAGTGAAGAGGGAACAAGGAGCCCCTTTCATTTCCTCCCTGTCCTCAGCGTGAGGGGAGCCAAGAATTTCCAAAGAGCACAGCTGACTGGTGAGTAAGTCCTGGTGGGTATTTTTCAAAGTGGATTGAATTGTAAGTCATTGTTTTAGCAAGACTTAGTTGTTTATTTTAAATTATAATCTTCTAAAGTTTTAAATTTAAAAGGTTTAGTCATGGCAGGAGAGCATGAAGCCGTGGTTTGCTCCTCTTGCTGCATGTGGGAAGCCGGGAACATTTCCAGTCCCGGGACCAGCATGTGTGCAGGAAGTGTGTCCAGCTGCAGCTCCTGGAAGCTTGGGTTTCAGAGCTGGAACGGCGGCTGGAAACACTGTGGAGCATCCGCAGGTCTGAGAGCATTGTGGATAGCATGTATAGAGAGGTTGTCACACCGCAGCTGAAGGGACTTGAGGAAGGAAGGGAATGGGTGACCACCAGGCAGTCCAAGAGAATCAGGCAGGTAGTTCAGGAGTCCCCTGGGGTCCTGCTTGCAAATCGGTATTTCATTTTGGAGGCTGGTGAGGCTGGTTCCTCCAGGGAGTGTGGACAGAGTCAAGCTTCTGGCACCACAAGCAGCCTGTCTGCACAGGAAGGGGGTAAGAGAGGAAGAGCAATAGTAATAAGGGATTTTATAGTCAGGGGAACAGATAGGCGCTACTGTGGCCGTCAACGTGACTCCAAGATGGTGTTGCCTCCCTGGTGCCAGGGTTCGGGATGTCACTGAACGGCTGCAGGGCATCCTGAAGGGGGAGAGGGTGATAAGGCAGAGGTCATGGTACATGTTGGTACCAATGACATAGGTAGAAAGAGGGATGAGGTCTTGCATCAAGAATTCAGGGAGTTAGGCGGTAGACTAAAAAGCAGGACCTCTCGGGTTGTAATCTCTGGATTACTCCCAGTGCCACGTGCTAGCGAGTATAGAAATAGGAGAATAGCACAGATGAATGCGTGGCTGAACAGTTGGTGCAGGAGGGAGGGTTTTAGATTCCTGGACCACTGGGACTGTTTCTGGTGAAGGTGGGACCTGTACAAGCAGGACGGTCTACATCTGAACCAGAGGGAGACTAACATCCTTGCTGGCGGGTTTGCTAGTGCTGTTGGGAGGAGTTTAAACTAATTTGGCAGGAGGTGGGGATGCCGACTCCGAGCAGAATAGGGAAACAGCCAAACACAGGAAAGCGAAGAAGTCAGAGGGAATACAGCGGAAGTAAGTTTCAAGGGAGTAAGACCAGGATGGAAGGCCTCTACTTTAATGCCAGGAGTATTGCAGGTAAAACAGATGAGTTAAGGGCAATGATTGACATGTGGAATTGTGATATAGTAGCCATCACGGAGACATGGTTGAGGGAGGGGCAGGATTGGCAGCTCAATATCCCGGGATATAGAATCTTCAGGCGAGACAGAGGAGGGGGTAAAAGAGGAGGGGGCATTGCAATATTAGTTAAGGAGGCAGTTACTGCAGTAAGGAGAGATGATTTCTTGGAGGGGGCATCAAATGAAGCTTTATGGATAGAGTTTAGGAATAAAAAAGGGACAGCCACATTGCTAGGTGTTTATTATAGACCCCCAGATAGTCAGCGGGAAATTGAGGAGCAAATATGTGCGCAATTTGAAGAGGTGTGTAAAAATAATAGGGTACTTATATTAGGTGATTTCAACTTTCTCAGCATTAATTGGGATAGTCATCGTGTTAAGGGCTTAGATGGAGTGAAGTTCTTAAAATGTATACAGGAGAACTTTTTACCTCAGTATGCAGAGGATCCAACAAGGGAGGGTGCAGTGCTGGACCTAATTCTGGGGAATGAAGCCAGACAGGTGGTTGATGTGTTGGTGGGGAAGCATTTTGGTGATAGCGACCACAACATGGTACAATTTAAGCTTGTTATGGAGAAAGAAATAGACAAGTTACAAAAAAAGGTTTTGGATTGGGGGAGAGCGAATATTAGTCAAATAAGGCTTGATCTGGCCAAGGTAGACTGGAAAGAGTTACTTGTCGGGAAATCTACAGAAGAGCAGTGGGGGGCATTCAAGAAGGAAATGGGGAGGGTACAGGCCCAACATGTTCCCTCGAGGGTAATAGAACCATGGATGACCAGAAATATTCAGGGTACGATGAGAAGGAAAAGAGAGGCTTTTAGCAAATACAAGAAGAGCAAATCAATGGAAACACTAGTGGAGTACAGAAAGTATAGGATGGAGATTAAGAAAGCAATTAGGAAAGGAAAGAGGGAATAATAGAAAGCTCTGGCTGGTAAAAGTAGGGAAAATCCCAAGATATTCTATAAGTATATCAATGGGAAGAGGATAACCAGGGAAAGAGTAGGACCCATTAGGGACCAAGGGGGAAATTTGTGGGTGGAGCCAGAGGACATTGGTAGGGTGTTGAACGAATACTTCACATCTGTCTTCACCCAAGAGAAAGAGGATGTAGATATGGAACTTAGAGAGAGAGACTGTGAGGTTCTTGAGCAAATTGACATAGGGAGTGACAAGGTATTGGAGGTTTTGGAAGGCTTAAAAGTGGACAAATCTCCAGGTCCAGACGATTTGTGTCCCAGGATGCTGTGGGAGGCGAGGGTGGAGATTGCAGGGGCTCTGACCCTAATTTTTAATTCCTCTCTGGCCACGGTGGAGGTGCCAGAGGACTGTAGAACAGCTCATGTGGTCCCACTATTTAAGAAACGTTGTAGAGATAAGCCAGGGAACTACAGACCAGTGAGTCTCACGTCAGTGGCAGGGAAACTATTGGAGAAAATTCTGAAGGAGAGAATCTATCACCACTTGGAGAGTCAAAATTTGATTAGGAATAGTCAGCATGGCTTTGTCAGAGGGAGGTTATGCCTAACAAATTTGATTGAATTTTTTGAACATGTGACCAGGTGTATAGATGAGGGTAGTACAGTTGATGTAGTTTACATGGATTTCAGCAAAGCCTTTGACAAGGTCCCACATGGGAGACTTATCAAGAAAGCAAATGCACTGGGATACAGGGTAACTTGATAAGGTGGATTCAAAATTGGCTTAGCTGCAGGAGACAGAGAGTGATGACAGACGGCTGTTTTAGTGACTGGAAGCCAGTGTCCAGTGGCGTACCACAGGGATCTGTGCTGGGTCCCCTATTGTTTGTCATTTATATAAACAACATAGATGACGATGTGGGGGGTAGGATCAGTAAGTTCGCGGATGACACAAAGATTGGCCGAGTGGTTAACAGTGAGGTGCAGTGTCTTAGGTTACAGGAAGATATAGACGGGATGGTCAAATGGGCAGAAAAGTGGCAGATGAAATTTAACCCTGAAAAGTGTGAGGTGATACACTTTGGAAGGAGTAATCTGACACAGAAGTATTCAATGAATGGCCTGACACTGGGAAGTTCCGAGGAACAAAGGGACCTTGGCGTGTTTGTCCATAGATCTCTGAAGGCAGAAGGGCAGGTTAATAGGGTGGTGAAAAAGGCATATGGGACACTTGCCTTTATCAATCGAAGCATAGATTACAAAAGCAGGGAGGTCATGTTGGAGTTGTACAGAACTTTGGTAAGGCCACAGCTGGAGTACTGTGTGCAATTCTGGTCTGCACATTCTAGGAAGGATGTGATTGCATTGGAGGGGGTGCAGAAGCGATTCACCAGGATGTTGCCTGGGATGGAACATTTAAGCTATGAGGAGAGGTTGGATAGCCTTGGGTTGTTTTCACTGGAGCAGAGAAGACTGAGGGGTGACCTGATCGAGGTGTACAAGATTATGAGGGGAATGGACAGGGTGGATAGGGAGCAGCTGTTCCCCTTCGTTGAAGGGTCAGTTACGAGGGGTCACAAGTTTAAGGTGAGGGGCGGGAGGTCGAAGGGGGATCTGAGGAAGAACTTTTTTACCCAGAGAGTGGTGACGGTCTGGAATGCCCTGCCTGGGAGGGTGATAGAGGCAGGTTGCCTCACATCCTTTAAAAGGTACCTGGATGAGCACTTGGCATGTCATAACATTCAAGGCTATGGGCCAAGTGCTGGCAAATGGGGGATTAGGTAGACAGGTCAGGTGTTTTAATGCATCAGTGCAGACTCGATGGGCCGAAGGGCCTCTTCTGCACTGTATTATTGTGTGATTCTGTGATATCAGTGTAGAACGGAAATACCAAATAACATTGTACCGTGGCGTAGCGTGTGTACCAGGTGGCTCAATGACACAGCAACAAATCACTCATTTTGATTTCCATTTATAATTTATTGATACTTAGTTTATTCAAGTGTTAAATTATTTGCCGAAAAGCCAAATCTCAATGGAGAGAAGCTCCTATCGGTTGGGTACAAAGCACTAATGCCAAAAAATATATGTTAGTAAACCAACGGGAACCAATGAAATGCCTGGGATAGTTCCTAAGTGAGGGAGGCTGAAGTAATGAGTAAATGCAGATTAAATGAATGTTTATGAGCTCTTAATCTGATACCTGGATGATGCTGTTCTGAGGATATGCGAAATCAGAAGTGGTGTGTTTTCAGTGAGTTGTGAAACTAAGGTTTTGTCCATCTCCCACAGCACTATTTAAAGAAACAAGGGGAGTTCTCCTCAGTGTGCTGGCCACTATTTCTTCCTTAATCAACAGCTCCAAAATAAACTGATTATCTCATTGCAGGGACCTTGCTGTGTGCAAACTGGCTGCTGTGTTTGCCTGCCTAACAGTGACTACACTTCAAAAGTAATTTATTAGCTGTGAAATACCTGGGACACCTGAGGATGTGAAAGAGCTTGTATGAAATGCTCAAAAAACCCGCTTACATCTGTGTTCTATTTTGGTGCTTCAGCAAGGACAAAGTCAGACAGAGGGCAATGGATAAGAAAATATTGTGTAGCTTGATCTGGGTATCTCCAGCACAAGTCAACAGTGCATTATCCAAATGGAAGAGTAGAAAAAAAGCACAAGGATCATAAGAACATAAGAAATAGGAGCAGGAGCAGACCATAGGACCCCTTGAACCTGCTCCGTTATTCAGTGAGATTATGGCTGAACATCACATCAACTCCCTTTTTCTGCTCTATCCCCATATTGTTTGATTCCCTTGGTGCCCAAAAATGTATGGATCACAGTCCTAAATATGCTCACTGAGCAACCATATCCCTCTGGTTTAGAGCATTCCAAAGATGCACAACCCTCTGAGTGAAGAAATTTCTCCTTATCTCAGTCCTGAATGGCTGACTCCTGAGACTGCAACCCCTAGTTCGAGACCTCTGGCCAAAGAAAAACAACCTCTCCGTATCTACCCTGTCAAGCCCTTTTTTATATACATTTTTAAATTTTATTTCACATTTTATTCAGATCACCTCTCATTCTTCTAAACTCCAGAGAATATAGGCCCAGTATACTCAATTCCTCCTCATAGGACAGCACTCTTATCCCAGGAATTAATCTCGTGAACCTTTGTTGCACCCCCTCCAAGGCAAGTATATCCTTTCTGAGGTTAGAAGACCAAAATTGTCCACAGTACTTTCTGTGATTCATGCACTAGGACCTCCAAAATCCTCCGAATACCAATATTTAAAAAAGAAATTCAGTTTTTCCATTCTTCCTTCCAAAGTCAATAATTTCACATTTCCCCACATGATACTCTGTCTTAACCGGCAACCTTTTTCCTCGCTGCTTATTTTCCCTTCAGCTTTGCAAAAGCCATGGTTAAACTACAGTCAAAGGATGCTGGCAAATAACTGCAAGATAATCTAACATTACCCATTGTAGAGCTCAGTACTTTGTAGGGATAGTTGCGGTATAAATGTGCCTTGGGCAGGAGTGCAAAATGGGTGATCGCAAAACAAAATGCAGTTTTGCACTCTGTCCAATTTTCTGTTCCAGAAGAAAATTTGGTGGAGTGTAAAATGGACTGCAAATTCTCTACCACCCAACACGGATTAAGACTCCATTGTTAAAGTATATAAAAACAGAAATTGCTGGAAATACTCAGCAGGTCTGGCAGCATCTGTGGAGAGAGAAGCAGAGTTAATGTTTCAGGTCTGTGACCTTTGTTAAAGTATAGTTTGAATTGCTGTAATCTTTCAGTTACAGGGAAAGTCAATCACTGACTAGCAAGTTGAATCCAGATGAATGAAAATGGACTGTTAGCACAGAGTTACGCGAGCATTTTTATCACTGGGGCATATAATCCCACCAGTAGTGAAATATATGTCCCCATAAACTAAACCTTAGTTTCATACAACGAGAGTATACAGACACTTTTGGTCTCCGGCACGTATGAGGTGTGGGAAAATTAGACAGAGTACAAAACTGCATTTCGATTTGCTATCACCCATTTTGCAAAGTTATTTTTGTGCCCTTCACTTCTCAAGCAGACAGTTGGGCTCCATTTCCAGACTCCCTCACTACTCACAGTGCAGGTCAGCTGTGCCATTTCCTATTCCGGACAGTCTTGCCACTCAAACTGGCCAGTCATCGGTCCACTTGTTCTTTACTGTCACTTCGCATAGCCAATTCAAATGTCCTACCCTCCAAAGGCAGAGACTGCTGGGGCAACTTATAGCAGCGAGCTATGAGCAAAGGCGATCAGCGCAGCCTTTGCTTACAGAACTGCAATGTGGAAAACGCACGCATAGGAGAGGCCAGCAGCACATCAGAGTGAAGGGGAGCCAAGTCCACCTCAAAGCAGGTAAATAAGTATATTAAGGAAGAAATATTGTGAGATGGGAAATTCTATGTGAAACTGTAGGAGTCTATGTAAAAGTTTTGGTTACATGATCCAATAGTCCAAGATATAACATGATTAACAAACCTGTAATCTAGTGATGAGGCAGTTTTACATTTCTGTTCAGGTTTGGAAGAACTTGAGGTGTAAATAAATTATTCTTATGAGGTGGTTGACAATATTTCCTATCTCTAGTTGCCCTGAGAAGATGGTGGTGAGCCTTCTATATAGAAACATAGAAAATAGGAGCAGGAGTAGGCCCTTCGAGCCTGCTCTGCCATTCATTATCATCATGGTTGATTATCCAACTCAGTAACCTGTTCCCATTTTCGCCCCATACCCTTTGATCCCTTTAGACCCGAGAGCTATATCTAACCCCTTCTTAAAAACTTACAATGTTTTGGCCTCAACTGCTTTCTGTGGTAGCGAATTCCACAGGCTCACCACTCTCTGGGTGAAGAAATTGCTCCTCATCTCAGTCCTGAAAGGTTTACCCTATATCCTTAGACTATAACCCCTGGTTCTGGACTCCCCCACTATCGGGAACATCCTTCCTGCATCTACCCTGTCAAGCCTTGTTAGAATTTTATAATCCTTTTTATAGTCCTTTGAAACCTTGTCGTGAACATAATACACTAATTGTATTTGGCAAGAGATTTCAGGATATTGACTTAGTGATATTTCCTGCACCTGTAGTAGTAATCTTCCTGGGTCTCACTCTTACTGCAGTTAAAGCCACAGCTTGTTCTGCTGTGCTTTCCATCAGGTTTGCTTCTTCACTGAGCAGTTGTGCCCTGATTAACCCGACTGGTTTTCCCTTTAGTTTCCAGCAGTCAGCTTTTAAATGCCCTGCTTTACTACAATAGAAATACACAGGTCTCCGGGTTTCACTCTTGCTCATGACACCTTCCTTTTTGGCTGGTGAAGGGCCCCCTGTGTCTCCTGATTTTCTTTTTCTCCCAGAACTTTTTGGGCTCCTATCAACTTCCCACCCTGTGTCCTTTTCGGATTTGTGAGGGTGACTAGGAAAGGTTCTCCCCTGGGAGACCGACTTATAAATTAAAGCAAGCTCATTGGCCAGAACGGCTGCTTGACGGGCTCTCTGAACCTGCTGCTCCTCTACATGGATCTTTATGGAGAGTGGGAGAGAGTTTTTAAAATCCTCTAATAGAACTATTACCCTGAGATTCTCATAGCTGAGCTGTACTTTAAGAGCCCTCAACCACAGGTCAAAAGCCGGCTGCTTACTTCTTTCAAACTCTAGATAAGTTTGATTAGCTTGCTTTTTGAGGGTTCTAAACTTTTGGCAATAGGCATCGGGTACTAATTCATCTGCCCCGAGGATAGCATTTTTTGTCAGTTCATAATTTGATAAACTGATGAACTCTCATATGGCAAAAGGGCATAAACCTCATTGGCTTTTCAGTTAGCTTGCTTTGCAGTAAAAGAGGCCAGGTCACAGCTGGCCATTTTAGCTGCCTTGCCAATTTCTCAAAGGATACAAAAAATGTTTCTACATCTTCCTCATTGAATCTTGGAATTAGTTGAGCTAGTTCTAACAATTCTGTACCCAGCCCTGAATTATGTTCCTCCATATTGACCATGCTTTCACTGGGGTTACTCTGTCGCCCCTAGTTAACTCAAGCCTCCTTAGCTCCCTTCACATTCTTTCCGCAATATTCTCTCTCTCTCTCTCTCTCTCTCTCTCTCGTTCCTTCTGGAAGGCTCTTTCTCCCTCTCCTGTCTCTCTCTTTCTCCCTTTCCTCAAATTCAAGTTTCCTCTGTTCCATTTGTATCTTTGCTAACAATACCCTGTCGGATTCTGCTTCTAATCCTGCTTCTGTTTCTTCAGATTCAAGGGAAAAATGGTTCGCCACTAGTCTTAGGAGTTCAGACTTCCTAGCCTTGCCACGTACAGTGATCCCACACTGCTCAGCCATTTACCTCAACTCCTCCTTAGACAGTGCTTTTCACTTATCCCAAGTTACTTCACCTTGGCTTGGAGAGCTACTCGCTTTAGTTGCAGACATGTTAGTATTCAATCACACACAACCACAAGAAAACCTGCATTGAAATCTTGCTCTTTTTTGCCTTCCCACTTCCAATTCCCCATTTGTCTCTGCGTCAATTCCAGACGCTAGCCCCCAAATTTCTGTTACGACCTGGTGATAAAGAGGTCTAGGGTTCCCTTTCAGCCTTCATCTGGTCTTACTCTAACAGGGTTTAATTTTAAACACACTGTGCTGCGCTTCTGCCTTCAACAACAACAGCCAAGGTTTAGCAAGTAGCACTCACACCTCTGAGTCAGAGGTCGCGGTTCTAGTCCCACTCCAGAGACCCGAATGCAGAAATCTAGGCCGGCCCTCCAGTGCAGTACTGAGGGAGTTTTGCATTGTCGAAGGTGCTGTCTTTCAGATGAGATGCTAAACTGAGATTTTTGTCTGCTGTCTCAGGGTGGATATAAAAGATCCCATGGCTGAAATTTCAAAGAAGAGCAGAGGAGTTATCGTTGATGTCCTGGCCAATATTTACCCCTCAATCAACATCACAAAACCAGGTTATCTGGTCGTTATCTCACTGCTGTTTGTGGGAGCTTGCTGTGCACAATTTGGCTGCTGTGTTTCCTACATTACAACAGGACTTTTTTTTCAAAAGTACTTGATTGGCTTTAAAGTGCTTTGGGACATCCCGAGGTCATGAAAAATGCTACATAAATGCAAGTCTTGTTTTCGTACTTTACCAATATACATGTGACTTTAGGTACATGGGGTTGTCTTTCAAGCAACAGGGAGGAGAAGAAAAATTACTACTCACGATTTGCTCTTACGCTGCATGTTGGTGTAAAAATGATGATATGAATTATGCTATTTTCAGCAGGTTCACAGAAACATTCAGAATTCATATGTTGCTGAATGAAGTGAGTGCTAGAAGCTGCTTGAAATTTTGCTGGTTCAAAGGATTTAAATAAAAGTCAGTGCAGTGTATCAGAAATTTGGCTCTCTATCATTGACTTTATCATACAAAATTAGTTCTTCAGTTCTGTGTCACAAGCTGAATTGTCCTCAGCTATTGTGCACATGAAGTGCAAACTGGAAAAGCAGAATAACTCATTAATAGAATGCAGTCACTGAAGAGTAACAATCTCTGAAGCTTTCTGCTGTCCTCTCCTTTATGTTAAGTTGTCCACCTCCGTAACATTGCCTGCATCTATCCTGAACTCATCCCAGCTGCCACTGAAACCTTCATCCATGCCTTTGTCACTTCCGGATTTGACCATTCCAATGCTGTCTTTCCCAGTCGCCAGACATCAACCCTTTAAACTCCAGCTCATCCAAAACTCTGCTACTTGTATCCTATCCTGCACAATGTCCTGCTCACTCCTGTCCTTGCTGACCTATATTGGTTTCCAATCCCCTAACATCACATATTTAAAATTATCATCCTTGTGTTTGAATTTGTCCTTATCGTTGACTCTCCCTCTCTCTGTAGCATCCTGCCGCCCTTTAAATCCTCCCCCGCCAGCACTTTGTTTCTTTGAATCTGACCTCTTGTGCGTTTGCCCCTTTCTTATGACCTTAATTGAAACCTGGCTGCAGGGTAATGACACCTTACCCCTTAATGAAGCCTCCCCGTCTGGCTACGTTTTTCACCACTTGCCCACCAAGGCTGCTGTGGTGGTGGTGCAGTGCTTATCACTAGATCACACCTCGGCCTGACCCCCTACTCCTCTGGCACTTTCTCCTCCTTTCAGCAGCTCACCTTGTTCCACCCCTCTCACCACTCTTTCAAAATCATCATTCTCTACTGTCCTCCCAAGTATAATACAAATGTTCTCACCAAGATATCTTCACTGCTTTCCTCCCTCAGCCTCTGCACTGAGCAACTTATCCTCGGTGGGCAGCACAGTGACGCAATGGTTAGCACCGCAGCCTCACAGCTCCAGCGACCCGGGTTCAGTTCTGGGTACTGCCTGTGTGGAGTTTGCAAGTTCTCCCTGTGTCTGCATGGGTTTCCGCCGGGTGCTCCGGTTTCCTCCCACAGCCAAAGACTTGCAGGTTGATAGGTAAATTGACCATTGTAAATTGCCCCTAGTGTAGGTAGGTGGTAGGAGAATGGTGGGGATGTGGTAGAGAATATGGGGTTAATATAGGATTAGTATAAATGGGTGGTTGTTGGTCGGCACAGACTCGGTGGGCCAAAGGGCCTGTTTCGGTGCTGTATCTCTAAATAAATAAATAAATAAATAAACCTCCATCTCAACTCTTCATATTCTCTCTCCTCCAGTTCATGCCCTCGATCCTCCCTAAATCACTCCTTCCATGTAAATTCCCCAACCCATATTCAGGGCCACCCCTTGACCTTGCCATCTCATATGGTCTTGCTGGTCCCATCATATCAATTACAGATGAGGATATCTCTGATCACTTCTTCGTATCACTCACCACCCACATCCCCCTTCCACACCTCAAGCCTACTCGCTTCTGTATCCACCCCTGGAAAAACCTGTCCCTTAATTCACTTTCAACTGCACTTTCAAAATCTCAGCTGTTGAGCCTCTGGTCCCCTGTTCATCACAACATTTCTGCAGCTACTGATCTGCTCAACTGCAACCTCACCTCCACCTTTGATGTCCTAGTCCCCAGTAAAACCATTACTCTCTCTCACCGTGGCCAGTCGTCCAGTACAGCCCTCATCTCCACTCCCTTAAGTCCAAGTGTCACAAACTTGACAGGATATGGTGGACAACTGGTTTAGCCATCCATCACCAGATCTGACTAGACCACATAAAACACTGCAGGGTCCTACTCTCATCTGCTAAAACTGCTCACTATTCCAGGATCATCCTGGAATGCAAAGATAGCCCAGAGCTTCTTTTCTCTGCTGAAAACCATTTTCTAAGCCCCTTTCCTCTGTCCCCTCCACCCTCATCTCCAACAATAAGTGTGAGGAGCTCATGGACTTCTTTATCATTCAGATTGACACCATCTAATCAGCTGACTCCTCTGTGACTCTTCCTCTCACTAGCCTAGCTGGCCAAATATCCTCCAAGGATCCCTGCAACACCTCCCCCCCCACCCCGCCCGAGCCCTGAACTTGCATCTTTCTCTAGTTTCTGTCCTATCTCCCTTCGTGCCCTCTCTGAGTTCATCTTGTCACATGAAACCCACCTGCTATTCCCTCGATCTTATTCCCGCTTACCCTGCTGATCATCCAACTTCCCCTCCTGGTTCCAATGTTAGCCAGTATTAATGGTTCTCTCTTTTCAGGTGTTATCCCTCACTCCTTTAAACTTGCTGTCATCGCCCCTCTCCTCAAAAAAACACTTGACCCTTGCAAACTACTGCCCTATCGTCAACCTCCCTTTCCTTTCCAAAGTCCTTGAACATGTAGTCTCTGCCCAAATCCATTCCCATCTTTCCCGGAATCCCTCCAATCAGGTTTCTGCCCCTGCCACTGTACCAAAACAGCTCTTATCAAAGTCACAAATGGCATACTATGAGACTGTGACAAAGGTAAACTTTCCCTCCTTGTCCTTCTTGACCTGTCTTAAGCCTTTGACATAGTTGACTACACCATCCTCCAATGCCTCTCCACTGTTGTCCAGCTGGGTGGGACTGCTCTCACCTGGTTCTCATATCTCTCGAATCATAGCCAGAGAATCACTTACAATGACTTCTCTTCCTGATACCACACCGTTACCTCTGATGTCTCCTGAAGATCTATCTCTTGTCCCCTCCTATTTCTTGTCTACATGCTGCTCCTTGGTGACATCATCCAATTGTTTTCACGTGTATGTTGATGACACTTAGCTCTACGTCACCAAAACTTCCCTCAACTCCTCCACTGTTGCTAAATTTTCAGACTGCTTATCTGACATCCAATAGTGGACGAGCAGAAATTTCCTCCAATTAAATATCGGGTAGACTGAAGCCATTGTTTTCAGTTTCCTGCTCCAAAGCCTGTTCCCTAGCTACTGACTCTAACCCTCTCCCTGGCAACAGACTAAAATTAAGTCAGTTCGTTCACAACCCTAGTGTCACATTTCACCCTGAGATGAACTTCCAACCTCGTGCCATCACTATTCCCACCTCCATCAGCAGCTGGAAGATCTCAAATCGATCTAAAGAACCCAGGGAGTGGGGGGGGGGGGGGGGGGTGGAGGTGAGTGGGGGTTGGCAGGCTATGGAATCAGAGATTAGGATTATAAGGAGTCCTATTTGCAATCTTTGCACTAGCTGTAGACAACCCACAGCTTGCTTGTATCACCCGAGAACTTTTAAACCTTTGCATAGAATCTTTCAATGTTTGGAGAAAGGAATTGCTCCATCTACACGGTGAATGTTGAAACCTGATGTGTTGAGTGAGCTCCTTTGCTATCACCATATTCTTCGAAATGATGCCATGGGATCTTTGGCGTCCACTTGAGAGGGGAAGTGGGGCATCGGTTTAATGTCTCATCTGAAAGACGGCACCTCTGACATTGGAGCACTCGTTCAGTACTGCACCGGAGTGTCAGCCTAAATTTTGTGCTCAAGTCTCTGGAGTGGGAATTGAACCCGTGACCTTATGACTCAGAGGTGAGACTGCGACCCACTGACATGCCCCGAAGGTAGATGAGTTACCAATATATAAAGGGTTTAAATAATCTGCTTTGCTTGAAATCAATACCCAATACTTGATTAACTGCATCAATGCTTCGCATGGATCAGATACATAATCACAACCAATATCTTTACCTTCTGCCTCGCCTTTGTGAATTGAAATCCATCCACTGGTAGATATTTGGATTCAAGGTGCACACAAAATCTGTACAGTTTATGCAATAGAAGCAAAGCTTCATAGAAAGCCAGCGATGACCTGTTGAAAGCATGTCAAGTGTACTTAAACAGGGATAAAATGTTATTGCTGTCATGCACTGCTCTTCGTTACTTGTTTACCTCACTAAATTTGCCCTCAGGTTTAGTTCAGTTTGCTGTTTTTGAGATGCGAATAAACAGATTGTCCTCTTCCGTGTTTGGGTGCAAAACATCAGGTGGGTGGAAAGGAGAAAGCTCAAGTGGGGACGATTATATATTATAATGTAGCCCACCTGATAATTCCTCTGCACGCTTCACTTAGCTGATGCTTTTCACCCAAGCGTCAAAGGGGACAATCGAGGTACTCAGAATGATTAAGAGAAACAGCTCCCCACCCCTCTGTGCCCCCTGGCACAGTCAAAGGCCGGAAGGGATTTCAGCACATCGCATTGGGAGTGGGATGCTGAACTTTCCTTTCCATCAGCAACTGCTGGAGGTTGGGATTGAGGATTCCTCAATGATAGGCTGGGGGAATGCCGGGCTGGGGATTCCTGAAGATCCTGGGAATGCTTGGGCTGGGGTGATCCAAGGATACCTTGAGGGGCCTGGAGGGAGGTGCAGGGGTGTATATGGCAAGGGGATAGTAGGGAAGCAATCCTGCTCCTCTTGATTCACAAGGAGTTCAAAATTTTTAACACTTAACCTTGGCCTCTTCAGGTCAGGGAGCTTCTCCTGCCATGTTTCTGCCTCTGGCCAACAGAATATGTGGAAACTAAAGTAACATTGTGACATTTATAACATCAATGAATCTTAAGTAGCCTGCTTCACGTGGGAGGCTTGTCCCTGGCCTTAATCATCACAGTGGCCAGGAATGCAGCGACTTGGAGGTGAGATCTCAATTTTTATTCGCCCAACCCTTTCCTCCTGCCAAGAAGGGATAAAATTGAGGCTCCTCTTTCTTTGGAAGAGGCATCTAAATATTCTGGATTTGCTTTTGTTGTGGAACAGTTTATACAAATAGTCCATTATTGTGCTGCTGGAGTCTTGCTGTGTGTTCCTGCCTCTGTAATTAACCTACTTATGAATAAAACCAATTATTACTTTTTTGCTGATTGCAACCATCTGAGAATATGACAGTTTTTGCCTTTTGAAGTAGATTGAAGTAGGTGTTGGGCAGCCGATGTAATATCCGGTGCAGCATCATGTAGTGACAGAATACTTATTAATCATGTAACACACCAGCTTCACATCTCCATAAGTCTGCAAGTTGCAGTTCATAAAAGATGCAAGTGCTTATGGTAACTTCCCATTTTCTGTGTAAGTGAACAGTGTCAGGAGAAAGTAACAGGCCTAATTGGCCTTTCTTGCTTTTGACTTCCTTATGTTTTTCATTTATTTATTCATTCACAGAACATGAGCATTGCTGGAAAAGCCAGCATTTGTTGCCCATCCCTAACTTCCCTTAAGAAGGTAGTGGTGAGCCGCCTTCTTGTACCACTTCAGCCTGTATGGTGCTGTTAGGTAGGGAGTTTCAGGATTTTGATCCAGTGACAATGAAGCAACAGTGATATATTTCCAAGTCAGGCTGTTGTGTGACTTGGAGAGGTAATTGGAAGTGATGATGTTCTGATACAACTGCTGCCTTTGTCCTTCTGGGAGCTTGAGATGGTGGTTTTGGAAGGTGCTGTTGAAGATCCCTTGCTTCAGTCCATCTTGTTTATAAAGATTCAATGGATTTGAGAGACTTGGTTAATGTTGTGTGTGAATCCATTCACTGGAACCCACAGTATTTTAAGCAGAAACAGAGACCTGAAAGTTCATGTACACAAATTGTTGAAGGTAGAAGGAGAAGTGCATAAGGTTGTTTAAAAAAGCATATGAGATTATTGGTTTTATAAAGTGGGAGAGAGCACACAATCAAGCAAGTTGTGGTAAACCTTTGGAAGTCACTGGTTAGGCCTCAGCTGCAGTACTGCTTCCAACACCAGCCACCATGATTTAGGATGGGTTTCAAATTTGAAGAGAGCCCAGATGAGATTTAGCAGAATGGTACCAGGAATGTAGGTCTTAAATCATACGGAGAGAAGACAGAAGCTGGGATTGTTTTCCTTGGAGCAAAGAAGGTTAAGGGGAGATTGATATCGGTGTTCAAACACTATGAAGGGGTTTGATAGAGTAAACTAGGAGGGTAGAAGGGTCGGTAACCAGAGGACATGGAATTAAGATAATTTGAAAAGAATCAGGGCGAGATGAAGAGAATGTTTTCACGCAGCTGGTTGTTATTTATGATTTGATTTAGAGATACAGCACTGAAACAGGCCCTTCAGCCCACCGAGTCTGTGCCGACCATTAACCACCCATTTATACTAATCCTACACTAATCCCATATTCCTACCACATCCTCACCTCTCCCTATATTCCCCTACCACCTACCTATACTAGGCCAATATATGGCCAATTTACCTATTAATCTGCAAGTCTTTTGGCTGTGGGAGGAAACCGGAGCACCCAGAGGAAACCCACGCAGACACAGGGAGAACTTGCAAACTCCACACAGGCAGTACCCAGAATTGAACCCGGGTCGCTGGAGCTGTGAGGCTGCGGTGCTAACCACTGCGCCACTGTGCCGCCTATGATCTGGAATGAGCTGTCTAAAAGGGTGGTGGAAGCAGATTAAAATAGTAACTGTCAGAAAGGAATTGGATAAATATTTGAAAAGGAAAAATGTGCAGAGCTATGGGAAAAGACGGCCTCCTTCTGTGCTGGAAGATTGTATGATTCTATGAAAGAGAAGGACTGGCTAATGCTTTAGGTGCTTCAGACAAGATGCTGATAAGCCCAATGCCTGTTTTCAGGATTTTCTGTATTTACTTCATAGCTTTTTTTGCAGGTTTATAATAAAGGAGTGATTAAAGAGAATAGTCATGTGTATCATTCAGATATATACTGAGCAGACTATAAAACCATTGACGAAGGCAGCTAAAGCACTTGTAGCCTCCAGGCAGTAAGTTTACAATGCTCCTGATTGAAGCAGTTTGCAGGCAGTCTCACTTTACATGCTATCATTTGGTACACTCATATGTGGCCCTATAATGTTTGGCTTTTTGGCATCAGAACAGAAGTGAAAATTGACTTGCGTTTGATGTTCTCAGTCAAGTATATCAAGCAGCATGGCTTCATATTCAAATATCCTACTCATATCATGAATTGGCTGTCCAAATCGCTCGGGTAATCTGGAAACATGAAGAATCCCACAGATAAAGGACTTGGCACTGAGATTTAATTCACTCAGGTGTTCAGTAAAATGGGTTCTGCTAGGTATCTCAGAAAACAACAGGGTCCTCAAAAAGGAGACTCAAGTGAGTACATCATTTTCTATTGTTATATAGGTAGTTTGCCCAATGAATTGCATAGCTGCCATGAATACCAAGGTGCCCTCTTCTGTATATCCACCTGAGAGTGCCAGAGATAATGATAAAGAGCTGAATATCAAGCAGTTGATAGACAGGCCTTATAACCTAACCTCCATACAAGGATCTTTGCAAATTCCTTTTTTCCTTTTGGGCCTCCTTATCTCGAGAGACAATGGATACGCGCCTGGAGGTGGTCAGTGGTTTGTGAAGCAGCGCCTGGAGTGGCTATAAAGGCCAATTCTGGAGTGACAGGCTCTTCCACAGGTGCTGCAGAGAAATTTGTTTGTTGGGGCTGTTGCACAGTTGGCTCTCCCCTTGCGCCTCTGTCTTTTTTCCTGCCAACTACTAAGTCTCTTCGACTCGCCACAATTTAGCCCTGTCTTTATGGCTGCCCGCCAGCTCTGGCGAATGCTGGCAACTGACTCCCACGACTTGTGATCAATGTCACACGATTTCATGTCGCGTTTGCAGACGTCTTTATAACGGAGACATGGACGGCCGGTGGGTCTGATACCAGTGGCGAGCTCGCTGTACAATGTGTCTTTGGGGATCCTGCCATCTTCCATGCGGCTCACATGGCCAAGCCATCTCAAGCGCCGCTGACTCAGTAGTGTGTATAAGCTGGGGATGTTGGCCGCTTCAAGGACTTCTGTGTTGGAGATATAGTCCTGCCACCTGATGCCAAGTATTCTCCGAAGGCAGCGAAGATGGAATGAATTGAGACGTCGCTCTTGGCTGGCATACGTTGTCCAGGCCTCGCTGCCATAGAGCAAGGTACTGAGGACACAGGCCTGATACACTCGGACTTTTGTGTTCCGTGTCAGTGCGCCATTTTCCCACACTCTCTTGGCCAGTCTGAACATAGCAGTGGAAGCCTTACCCATGCGCTTGTTGATTTCTGCATCTAGAGACAGGTTACTGGTGATAGTTGAGCCTAGGTAGGTGAACTCTTGAACCACTTCCAGAGCGTGGTCGCCAATATTGATGGATGGAGCATTTCTGACATCCTGCCCCATGATGTTCGTTTTCTTGAGGCTGATGGTTAGGCCAAATTCATTGCAGGCAGACGCAAACCTTGCAAATTACCTGTCACAAATAACTGCTCCCTATCCTTTTTCCTTTTTGGCCTCCTTGTCTCGAGAGACAATGGGTAAGCACCTAGAGGTGGTGAGTGGTTTATGGACCAGTGCCTGGAGTGGCTCTAAAGGCCAATTGTAGAGTGACAGACTCTTCCACAGGTTCTGCAGGTGAAGTTGGTTGTCGGGGCTGTTACACAGTTGGCTCTCCCCTTACACTTCTGTCTCTTTTCCTGCCAACTTCTGAGTCTCTTCGACTAGCCATTTTTCAGCCCCACCTTTATAGCTGTCGCCAGCTCTGCTGATCGTTAGCAACTGACTCCCACGATGCACAAATTAAAGACAATCTTTGGCCTCCTTGTCTCGAGAGACAATGGGTAAGCGCCTGGAGGTGGTCAGTGGTTTGTGAAGCAGCGCCTGGAGTGGCTATAAAGGCCAATTCGAGAGTGACAGACTCTTCCACAGGTGTTGCAGATAAAATTGGTTGTCGGGGCTGTTACACAGTTGGCTCTCTCCTTGCGCTTCTGTCTTTTTTCCTGCTAACTGCTAAGTCTCTTCGACTCGCTACACTTTAGCCCCACCTTTATGGCTGCCCGCCAGCTCTGGCGATCGCTGGCAACTGACTCCCACAACTTGTAATCAATGTCACAGGACTTCATGTTGCGTTTGCAGACGTCTTTAAAGCAGAGGCAAAGACGGCCGGTGGATCTCATACCAGTGACAAGCTCGCTGTACAATGTGTCCTTGGGGATCCTGCCATTTTCCATGCGGCTCACATGGCCAAGCCATCTCAGGCGCCGCTGACTTGAGTAGGGTGTATATGCTGGGGATGTTGGCCACCTCGAGGACTTCTGCACTGGAGATACGGTTCTGCCACCTGATACCAAGGATTCTCCGGAGGCAGCGAAGGTGGAATGAGTTGAGGCGTCGCTCTTGGCTGACATACGTTGTCCAGGCCTCGCTGCCATAAAGCAAGATACGGAGGACACAGACTTGATACACTCGGACTTTTGTGTTCCGTGTCAGTGCGCCATTTTCCCACACCCTCTTCGCCAGTCTGGACATAGCAGCGGACGCCTTTCCCATGCGCTTGTTGATTTCTGCATCGAGAGAAAGGTTACTGGTGATAGTTGAGCCTCGGTAGGTGAACTCTTGAACCACTTCCAGAGCGTGGTCGCCGGTATTGATGGATGGAGCATTTCTGACGTCCTGCCCCATGATGTTCGTTTTCTTGTGGCTGATGGTTAGGCCAAATTCATTGCAGGCAGCCGCAATCCTGTCGCTGTGTCTCTGCAGACACTCTTCTGTGTGGGATGTTCATGCAGCATCATCAGCTGCATTATGCTGGTGAAAGTAGGTGGTTTTAGAGATGCCTCAGATGGAGTGTTTGGAGCTTGGTTCCTTATAAAAATGACAAGAATACTGTTTTTCCATGGAGGAAGTGGGAAAACCTTGTGAGATACAAATTCCTGATATAAATGTAACAGTTTTAAGCAAATTCATCAAATGCTACAGCTTAGAAACAGGGCTTTTGGTTTATCGGGCATTTTGGTTCTATTATGAAGCTTTCCTCCATGTTAACCATCTAGTCTAATCTCACTCTACTGCTCATTCTCCATGCCCCTTAACCTCCCATCAGAGAGAGTCCTAGGGAGTCCAACTATAAAAGGTCTTCAGACCATGCAAAGTAACAAAGACATTAATCAGCCTTTGGTGGTATGATGGGTTTACAGAAAGACTCCCTTACACCTCCAGTTAACTTCATCAGATGTTCTCTCAAAGGGTTTACCCCACCAAGGGAAGGTGATAAGCTAAATCTTCCCACAAAGTTACCCAATAATCTTAAAGCAAATATAGATTCCAAAAAATATAGATTCCAAAAATAGGCCATCATCATCCTCTAAACAAATAAATGATCCTGATACCAAAAGACTAGCCTTTTCCATTTAACAGGCTGTTCTTTCAGAATGAATGCTCTCCAGGGTGGTAGGTGTGCTCACTACTTTTTTTCAATCCTTCTTGGGATGTAAGCATTGCTGGCTAGGCAAGCATTTATTGCCCATCACTAATTACCCTCAGGAAGGTGGTGGTGAGCTGCCTTCTTGAACCGCTGCAGTCCACGTGGTATAGGTAAATGCGCAGTGGACTGGATTTAATGCTCTACCCCATGGCGAGTTTGAAGCTGGGGAGAGCATTTAATCAGGCAGGATGATGGCAGGTGGGGACTCCATCACCTTTTCGCCTCCACCCCAATTAAGTCCATAGTGGGAAGGCCCATGGACGGCCTTCCTGCCCCACTACCAATTGAGGCCGTTAAGTGGGAAATTAATGCCCAATTAAGTGCCTCTTCCTGCCACCGCCTGTAAAAGCCAAGCGGCAGTTGGGCCTGTCGCCACATGGGGAGCATGAGGAGTAAAACCGTGTGGGTTCCTTGCTCGTTCCCAGAGGGGGGAGGTGTGAGTGGTCCCTCATTCACAGGCAGTCAGTACCTGATTGAGGGACCTGGCATCAGAAAGAGCGAGACCACTGAAAGCCACTCCCTGCCATTGCTGCCAACACCCCTAGAAACCCCTCCCCCATGACACCCATCCCTCAAAATTCCTGCCACCTTCGCTCACCTGTGGCCTGAGTCCATCAACAATCCTAGGCCTCCAGTGGATGCATTACTGGCAGCAGCCACCACATCCTTGGTGGCGCAGCTGAGTAAAAGAGCTGCTGGCCTCTGATTGGCCAACAACTCTAAGCGGGCAGGACTTCCATCCTGGAGAAGGCCCGCAGCTGCCCAGTTAAGTGCCTGATTGGCATGTATGTGGCAGGCCTTCCGCAAAGCGGTGACGAATGTGGAGAAGAGCTCATGTCATCTCTATTAAATACCGTCCAGTGCTGCTAGGGAGGGAATTCCAGGATGTTAACCCAGAGACAATGAAGGAACAACGATATAGTTCCAGGATGTTGACATAGAGGGGAACTTGCAGGTGGTGGTGTTCCCATGTGCCTGCTGCTCTTGCTCTTCTAGGTGGTAGAGGTCACGGGTTTGGAAGGCCAAAGGAGCCTTGGCGAGTTGCTGCAGTGCATCTTGTAGATGGTACACACTGCTGCCACTGTGTGCCAGTGGTGGAGGGAGTGAATGTTTACTGTGGAAGATGGGATGTCGATCAAGTGGGATGCTTTTTCTTGGACAGTGTCGAGCTTCTTGAATGTTGTTGTATGGGCCAGCTTTCCAGGGGGCACTGAGTCAAGGCGTTGGACAGGCACAGCACACTCAAAGAACACTGCACCTGACCAGGCCTCAGAATGCTCAACTTTGGTGGGCTGACTCATTATCATGGTCCAGTTGAACCTCCAGTGCAGGCAGGTAGGTAGATTAGTGAAGGGAACCAATTGCAGAGGATGGGAGTGACGGGGAGTGGGGGAGGTCAGCTGCAACCCACAGTATTCCTCGGGAGTCCATGGGAGCACACTTGTACCTCCTGGTCCCACAGAGATAATTCTGCTCTTAGCTTTCGGGGCCTATTCTGTTTCACCACAGGGTGAAAAGCACAGAGTACAAGCTCTACTCAGTTGTCCCACCACAAAATTGCATCGGCGGTCTATGTAAGTCATCAGACCCCGATTTGCATGCAGTGCTGAGCCTTCCACCTGATTCAGACAGGCTTCCGGGCTACTCGAAAAAGGTCCCTGGAAATATGGCAGCGGGTAGCTTTTAAGTGGGCTGGAGTGAGTAAGTGCAGCACAGCTATTATAGAGCCATTACTGACCTGTTCCTGGTGAGCAGGATGAGATAAAGTTGGCCCTGAAATGTCAATGTGCATCACTATCTAGTTCATGGCTCTCACTAGGCTGGACCAGTTCATGAGACTGTACTCAGCTACAGCCTTTCTTGATTACTGGGCATAAGCACAAAGCCCCATTAAACTTAATTCTACTGCTACTCACATATAACTGATGTTTCAAAAGGTCTTAAATTTGAGCTTTATGTAACGATTGAATACACATTCCGTCGATAGTGGAACCAGTTATTTTCACAACAACAGGAGCTCAATGGGTCATTAAATTGCTGATTAATTATGACCCCTGGTAGCCGACTCCCACTATTTCACAGAATAATCACAATAATTGGGCCTTTTCTGTACTTATAATTCAGAAAATACATGAATTTGAAGAGAAATTTCACAGATTTGAGTATTCCTCATGGGTGGAAACCTGCTGGATTAAGCAATAGTAGAGACTCCACAAATGTGGAGTTATCGGTTTATGCAAAATCTACCACAATTACTACAGGTATGAAGACAATCTGGGTGGCCAATGTCTTATATTTCAGACCATGAAGAAAGAAGCACATATTCTAATCAACGAGGGGCTGATAACAGATGGTACCATTTGCTACTGGACACCTCAAATGCTGCCAATTGATAGACATCTGCCCTGGAATTGTCTAGCCCCAGTTTCTATTCAGCTAATGTGCTGGCAAAGTTCCAACTGGAGCTTTTCCAGGTTTAGCTGATAATCCATCCAGAGGACAGCTGCCTTGGCTTTTTTCCATTCCATCCCCAGTCATTCAGATAAGTACTTATTCTCAAGGTATAGTCATGGATGAGCTGGACGTACAGCCAACAATATCGGAACTCAGTGATGCCATTGATTCTCTAGCCAGCGGAAAGGCCCCTGGGAAGGACGGCATTACTCCTGAAATCATCAAGAGTGCCAAGCCTGCTATACTTTCAGCACTGTACGAACTGCTTTGCCTATGCTGGGACGAGGGAGCAGTACCACAGGACATGTGCGATTCCAATATCATCACCCTCTATAAGAACAAGTGTGACCATGGTGACTGCAACAACTAAAGTGGAATCTCCCTGCTCAGCATAGTGAGGAAAGTCTTCGCTCGAGTCATTTTAAACAGCCTCCAGAAGCTGGCTGAGCGTGTCTACCCTGAGGCACAGTGTGGCTTTTGAGCAGAGAGATCCACCATTGACATGCTGTTCTCCCTTCACCAGCTACAGGAGAAATGCCGTGAACAACAGAAGCCCCTCTACGTTGCTTTCATTGATCTCACCAAAGCCTTTGACCTCGTCAGCAGACGTGGTCTCTTCAGACTACTAGAAAAGATTGGATGCCCACCAAAGCTACTAAGTATCATCACCTCATTCCATGACAATATGAAAGGCACAATTCAGCATAGCGGTACCTTATCAGATCCCTTTCCTATCCTGAGTGGTGTGAAACAGGACTGTGTTCTCGCACCTACACTGTTTGGGATCTTCTTCTCCCTGCTGCTCTCACATGCGTTCAAGTCTTCAGAAGAAGGAATTTTCCTCCACACAAGATCAGGTGGCTGGTTGTTCAACTTTGCCTGTCTAAGAGCAAAGTCCAAAGTACGGAAAGTCCTCATCAGGGAACTCCTCTTTGCTGATGATGCTGCATTAACATCTCACACTGAAGAGTGTCTGCAGAGACTCATGGACAGGATTGCAGCTGCCTGCACCGAATTTGGCCAAACCATCAGCCTCAAGAAAACGAACATCATGGGACAGGACGTCAGAAATGCTCCATCCATAAATATTGGTGACCATACTGTGGAAGTGGTTCAAGCGTTCACCTACCTAGGCTCAACTATCACCTGTAACCTGTCTCTCGATGCAGAATTAAACAAGCGCATGGGAAAGGCTTCCTCTGCTCTGTCCAGACTGGCCAAGAAAGTGTGGGAAAATGGCGCACTGACACAGAACACAAAAGTCCAAGTGTATGAAGCCTGTGTTCTCAGTACCTTGCTCTACGGCAGCGAGGCCAGGACAACGTACGTCAGCCAAGAGCGACGTCTCAATTCATTCCGTCTTCGCTGCCTCCAGAGAATCCTTGGCATCAGGTGGCAGGACCGTATCTCCAACACAGAAGTCCCCGAGGCGGCCAACATCCCCAGCATATACACCCTACTAAGCCAGCAGTGCCTGAGATGGCTTGGCCATGAAATTCAATTAATTAATAAAATTCAGGGCGGCACAGTGGCGCAGTGATTAGCACCGCAGCCTCACAGCTCCAGGGACCCGGGTTCAATTCTGGGTACTGCCTGTGCGGAGTTTGCAAGTTCTGCCTGTGATCGCGTGGGTTTTCGCCGGGTGCTCCGGTTTCCTCCCACTGCCAAAGACTTGCAGGTGATAGGTAAATTGGCCATTGTAAATTTCCCCTAGTGTAGGTAGGTGGTAGGGAATATGGGATTACTGTAGGGTTAGTATAAATGGGTGGTTCTTGGTCAGCACAGACTCGGTGGGCTGAAGGGCCTGTTTCAGTGCTGTATCTCTAAATAAAAGGAATAAATAAAAAATAAAAAGAAGCGCAAGGACAGAGCCAACTGTGTAACAGTGCCGACAACCAATTTTATCTGCAGCACCTGTGGAAGAGTCTGTCACTCTAGAATTAGCCTTTATAGCCACTCCAGGCGCTGCTTCACAAACCACTGACCACCTCCAGGCGCTTACCCATTGTCTCTCGAGACAAGGAGGCTAAAGAAGAAGAAGGACCTGTCTCCAGAGATCTCTTGCCCTGAACAACAATGAAATTCTCATACATTCCTTTGTTATCTCCCATCAAAATCTTTCCTCTTCAGTCTTCTAGTTCCATATTGCAGATACTGGAACTATACCAAATTGTCCCACCCTCATCCCATAGTGCACAATGTTTTATACATCACCGCTGACTTCATCAACCCCCATTGGATTTCCATTTTTTAATACATTGAATTCAAAGTATTATCGACAAGTCCCTCCAGGGCATCATTGTTCCCTCCCTTTTGTAACCTCCTCAAGCCTGATGTACCAGCATGTGCCCTCTGATCTGCCAACAATCCCCTCCTTTCAAAAAAAAAGAAAAAAAACTTGCATTTATATAGCACCACGCAGAACCACCAGACATCCCAAAGTGCTTTATGGCCAATGAGGCACTTTTGAAGTGTAGTCACTGTTGTATTGTAGGAAACACAGCAGCCAAATTATACACAGCAAACACCCACAAACAACAATGTGATAATGACCAAATAATCTGTTTTGGTGATGTTGATTGAAGGATAAATGTTGGCCAGGGCACCAGGGAGAACTTCCCTGCTCTTCCTGAAAATAGTGGCATAGGATCTTTTACATCCACCTGAGAGGGTAGACAGGACCTTGTTTTAATATCTCATCGAAACAATGGCAGCTCTGACAGTGCAGCACTCCCTCAGTCAGCAAAATCAAGCATCAGCCTTGATTTTTGTGCTCAAGTCTTGGAGTGGGACTTGTACCCTCAACTTTTTTTATTTTATTTCCAAAATATACTTTATTCATAAAAATCTGTAAAAATTACATTGCCAAACAGTTTCCAAACAGCACCAAAAAATACAAACATTGCAAGGGAGATCAGTTTCCTTCAATACTGTCATGAGTTTCTTCCCAACCCTTCCGTTTCACAATTGTCATGTCAATTACAGTTTTACATTTACAGCAATTGAGAATATTAACGATACAGTTCGAGGGGTTTCCCATGGATCCAGCCCCTCAGTCCAGCTTGGTGGGGGGACCTTACACTGTGGTCTTTCCCCATTGAGCCTTTGATGCGGCTGCCCCAAGCTTTAGTGCGTCCCTCAGCACGTAGTCCTGGACCTTGGAATGTGCCAGTCTGCAACATTCGGCGGTGGACAACTCTTTGCGCTAGAAGACCAGCAAGTTTCGGGCAGACCAAAGGGCGTCTTTCACCGAATTGATAGTCCTCCAGCAGCAGTTGATGTTTGTCTCGGTGTGCGTCCCTGGGAACAGCCCGTAGAGCACAGACTCCTGTGTTACAGAGCTGCTTGGGATGAACCTTGACAAAAACCACTGCATCTCTTTCCACACCTGCTTTGCAAAGGCACATTCCAGGAGGAGGTGGGCGACCGTCTCTTCCCCACCACAGCCAACGCGGGGGCACTGTGCGGAGGGGGCGAGACTTCGGGTGTGCATGAAGGATCTGACGGGGAGGGCCCTTCTCACCACCAGCCAAGCTACGTCTTGGTGCTTGTTTGAAAGTTCTGGTGATGAGGCATTCCGCCAAATGACTTTGACGGTCTGCTCGGGGAACCATCCGACAGGATCCACCATTTCCTTTTCCCGTAGGGCCTTGAGGACATTCCGTGCAGACCACTGCCTGATGGACCGGTGGTCAAAGGTGTTTTTCCGCAGAAACTGCTCCACGAAGGATAGGTGGTACGGCGCCGCCCAACTGCATGGTGCATTCCGCGGCAATGTGACCAGGCCCATCCTTCGCAACACCGGGGACAGATAGAACCTCAGCACGTAGTGACACTTGGAGTTTGCGTACTGGGGATCTACACATAGCTTGATGCAGCCGCACACGAAGGTGGTCATCAGGATGAGGGCCACGTTGGGTACATTTTTCCCGCCCATGTCCAGAGATTTGAACATCGTGTCCCTCCGGACCCGGTCCATTTTAGATCCCCAGACGAAGCGGAAAATTGCTCGGGTGACTGCCACGGCGCAGGAGTGGGGTATGGGCCAGACCTGCGCCATGTAGAGCAACAACGTGAGCGCCTCGCACCTGATGACCAGGTTCTTACCCACAATGGAGAGAGATCGCTGCCCCCACATGCCCAACTTTTGTCGTACCTTGGCTACTCGCTCCTCCCATGTTTTGGTGCACGCCCCGGCCCTTCCGAACCATATCCCCAGCGCCTTCAGGTAATCTGACCTGACGGTGAAGGGGACAAAGGATCGGTCAGCCCAGTTCCCAAAGAACATGGCCTCGCTCTTGCCGTGGTTAACTTTGGCTCCCGAGGCCAGTTCGAACTGGTCGCAGATGCTCATCAGTCTGCGCACGGACAGCGGATCCGAGCAGAAGACGGCGACGTCATCCATGTACAGGGAGGTTTTGACCTGAGTGCCTCCGCTGCCTGGGATTGTCACCCCTCTTATGCTCGCATCCTTCCTAATAGACTCAGCAAAGGGTTCAATACAGCAAACAAACAAGACTGGGGACAGAGGACAGCCCTGTCTGACTCCAGATTTGATCGGGAAACTTTCAGATTCCCACCCGTTGATTGACACTGCGCTACTGATGTTTGTGTAGAGCAGTTGGATCCAATTGCAGATTCCCTCCCCAAACCCCATTTTGGAAAGCACGTCCATCATGTAGGTGTGCGATATCCTGTCAAAAGCCTTCTGCTGGTCCAGGCGGATGAGGCAGGTGTCCACCCTCCTGTCCCGTACGTAGGCGATCGTATCCCTGAGTAGCGCGAGACTATCAGAGATCTTCCTGCCGGGTACAGTACAGGTCTGATCGGGGTGAATCACCAACTCCAGAGCAGACTTGACTCGACTGGCTGTGACTTTGGACAGAATCTTGTAATCAACATTAAGCAGTGAGATGGGCCGCCAATTTCTGATTTCTGCCCTCTCCCCCTTCTGCTTGTAAATGAGGGTGATGATGCCTTTTCTCATGGATTCTGACATGCTGCCGGCCAGGAGCATACTCTCGTATACTTCCAGCAGGTCTGGGCCGACCCAGTCCCACAGGGCCGAGTACAACTCGACCGGTAAGCCGTCGCCCCCGGGAGTTTTACTCGTCTCGAAAGACTCGACGGCCTTTGTCAGCTCTGTACCCTCAACTTTCCCATTCAGAGGTAAGAGTGTTACTGACAGAGCTGCAGCTGACAAATTGCACCTACCCCTTCCAGCTTCAATCTAACAGCTTTAAAGTCATGGCCCCACATTTTGGAGTGCTCCCTCCGCCTGATAACTTTCGGCTTTTTCGAAAAGGCTTCTTAATGATACAATGACCACACATTTGGACACCTCCTCTGACTCCTCTTCTGTCATCTATGATGCCTTGAAGCATTTTATGACATTAAAGGAGTTATTTAAATGCAAATTATGGTGTAAGATCTTGGCTTTCCACATAGATGGAACCAAGGATACTCAACAGTCTAGGGAATTGTTTAATTTGTTGACAAGCAATTGGCAAACCCATTGCCAAGCAATATATGGCTAAATGAATAGTAAAGTCTGTCCCTCTGAGCATTTTAGCTAATCAGGAAACAGCTATCACAATAAAAGCTCATTTAACTCTGGTTATGAATCCATGTATGAAGGGTTTGGCTTAACTCCTATCTGTTGGCAGTCGTGTGTTTTGGGCTGGAACCCGTGAAAAACCCCTCAGGCTGTATGCACCAAAATGCTTTTTTGCTCTGTAATGCCAATGTACAGTGCATTTAAAATGGAATGGCAAGAATTGTGAGGCACTTCATGTTTTCTGTATCGAAGAAATATGATCTCGATTGTACTTCCCGGAATGAGAAATTTGAACTCTTTTGAACTGTTTTGTAATGTATTTTTGCAAATCTTTATGAATAAAGTATCTTTTTGGGGAAAAAAGTAGTGGCGTGTTTTCACTGCCTTAAAGTGAATATTCAAATTGGTGAACATAATTCTAGCTAGCCTAAAAACTGAGGTTTGGTTTCCTCCTTCTGTTGCAGTGTTATTATGGTGCAATTCAGTTAGAAGTGAATGTTGACTGCAGAAGAATATTAAGTTGCCCACACTCACTGTGGCTTTACTAATCCTATGAATGTAATTCAACTGCCATGTAAAAGATTCTTTCATCTTACCTCTTAATTCTGTTTTGCTCCTACCAGGGACTTTTTATTTGCTTCTCTATATGTGCTGCCACTTACTGAGGTGCAATCCCAGCATAAGATCTCATGTACAGAAATCTGGGCACAGGAGGAGGCTATTCCACTCAGTTTGCTTGAATTGAACTTAGGTTCCTTCTTATGGATTGATTTCAAACAGTTTCATTTTCCAACTTTCTCTCCAACAACATCAAGGGATGTGCAGCAAAGACGGGTAAATGGGGTTAAGTATAGATCAGCCATGATCTAATGCAATGACAGAACAGGGTTGAGGGGCTGGCTGGCCTACTCCTGTTCCTAGTGCTTATAGCCCTCCTATAATGAAGAACATAAAACTCCAATAAAAACAAAAAACATTTTTGAAAATACTCTGCAGGTCTGGCAGCATCTGTGGAGAGAGAAACAGAGTTAACGTCTAAGGTCAGTGACCTTTCATCAGAACTCATGAAAGTTCACTGAAGAAAGGTCACTGACCTGAAACATTAACTCTGCTTCTCTCTCCACAGACGCTGCCAGACCTGCTGAGTATTTCCAGCATTTTTTTGCTTTTATTTCAGATTTCCAACATCTGCAGTATTTTATTTTTAACGTAAAACTCCATACAGTATTCCAGATATGGGCCAGCTATGATTTCATATAGAGTCATCATGACCTCCTTATTCATGTGTTGAATCCTTCTCACCATGAACCCTGAAATTAAATCAGCCTTACTTATTTTTTATTTGGCCACCTATCTGCCACACTGCTTTCTGCTGACCTGAGAAATTTACTATTTGAGGTTAATTTCCTTTATTCCTGTTCTCAAAATCTACTAGCTCCATTTTTCTACACTAAACTGCATGTGCCACCTATCTGTCCATTCTCCTGACCTATTTGTGAGTGTATGTCACCTCCTGCATTCTTCTTGATAGTTTGCTACTCCTTTCGATTTAGGGATAATTAAAGGGAAGTGACATAACAAGGTGTTAAAAATGCTGGAAGTCTTTGGAAAGGATCTGAATCCATTAACAGCTTGTCCCAAGGGAGAAAAGACTGAGAAGTGAAATGAACTGAAAGGAAGCCCAAGATGCGGGCATGAATCTATAGGCAAGTGATGGTATAGACCACCCAATGACCCCTGATTGAGGACTGCTGAAGCAGAGGTGGTTGTGATGAAGGCTGTCCTTTTTGCCACTGTAAGGTACAATCTGTACAGGTCTGCATTGCAGCAAGTCTGCAAATAGATGGAGATGGTTTGAAGGTTGTAGCAGACTGGTACTTTTGTTGGTTATGCCAGCCAAACACTGCATGGTAAACAAAGGGATATTATCAACAGAAAGGAGCTGTGCAACTGGCTGTGTGCTAATCTGGACTCAGTGAAAATAGTTCCTTGTGACCAACACTGGGTAAATTCAACAGTGCCTGCTGATATGATTGGGGACATCTTGGTTGGTGTGGTCAGTTAAAAGATGCTAACTTTTGATCACTGTTTCTTCTTTCATATAGTGTCATTGATGGCATGACATGCGAGACTGAGAACTTTCCAAGGAAACATACAACACTATAGTTAATCAGGCATTCATATATCGTTTTAAATCTACTGTCCCATCTTCCTTTGCTAACACAAACCTTCACCTGCACGAAATATTTGCCAAAGTGAAATACGTATAACTGTGTCAATATGAATAGCAGAAGGTGGACACCGAGCTCTTCTCATGCAGCTTGATCTGCCTAGAATCTCTCTTTTATTTTTCGTCGTTTGAAACACTTCACTTTGAGGGTTTGCCATTGGGAAACTCATTCGTGAGTCAAAGCAAATCGAATGATTGGCACAAAGGCTTATGAGAACTTAAGTTCTGACAGAGAGAAAAAAAACAATAAAAGTGAAAAATTGATTAAGAAATGGCTTTAAAACTGCAAAATTAATATACTTACATGTCCTTTAAATCAAATACTGCTCACAGTTAGCAACATTAACCCATTTGAAATGACCTGATTTGGAACCAATATCCTACATCCCAGAACGTTAGGCAAATGGCGGGCTTTTTTCCCCCAACCACACGTGAATGTTTAAGTGAAGTTCCTGTTTGTTTGAGGCAGGTCCTCCACAACCAATGCTCTTCACCTCCGCCCCTCTCCAAGCAGACGGAGGAAATAACGTACAACAAAAATTAATTGGACATTTCGCATGATTACAATTTCCACATGGGAAAATTATAACATGAATCTGGTAGATCTGACTGGAAAATCTAGGCTGCAAAGTAATTCTAAGGTGAGTTATATTTCCCACAGATTTTCTTATATACTATTTAAACATTTTCAATATCCATCCATGGGTTCTGGGTGTCACTGGCAAGGCCAGCATTTATTGCTCATCCCTACCTGCTCTTGAGAAAGGGGTGGTGAGCCAACGTCTTGAAAACAACAGAATGACTTGTGAGGTCAATTCAAAATGCATTTGCAAGTCAACCATATTGCTGTGGGTTTGGAGTCCTGTATGGAGCAGATAAGGTTCCTTCCTTAAAGGACATTAGTGAGCCAATTGGGTCTTTATAAAAACCCAGTGGTTTCATTGTCGCTATTACTAGTACAGCCTTTTTATAACAGCATTATTGAATTTAAACTCCCCAGCTGCTATGCTGGGATTTAAACTGATGTGTTATGGATCCTTCGAACAGCAACATAACCACTACGCTACTATATCCTACAGCAGGGAACCCTCAAACATTTTTCACTGAAGGATCATTTTCAAATGGAATCGTAATCACGGACCCCACCATCTAAATTATAATACTATATAATGCTCATAATATGAAAGTGCTTCAGGTAAAGGTTGTTTTAATAATACTTTTAAGAAGCCAATGTTTACTGCCAGATATCAGTGAGATGTGTGTGTCTGCTTCTCACTACAGAGTGTGTCTATCCTTGTCAGGGTCATGAGAGAGCAGGAGCCAAGGTAGAGCAGGAGACCAGGTAGAGCTGGAACTCAGGTAGAGCAGGAGACCCCAGAGATAACATGAGCATGGAAAGAACAGAAGCAGGGGAGATGCAGATCATGCAGAAAGCGCAACAGGAGTGGGGGAGAGCAGGAGCATGGTTTTGGGGGGGTGGTGTTGGGGGGGAGGAATGCAGGAGCAGAGCATGCCTGTGACCGGCACTCATTTGCTTACTCTTGACCACATGCCTTGGCTGGTCGCCCAGCTGTAAGACTGGCCCTCTGTCATGGAATTCCTGGAAGGTATCTGTGGATCCCAGTTTGAGAACCACTGGCCTGCAGTAACATAGTCCACTACATCTTACAAATAAATTGTTGGCCGGGGGCTGCAAGAAATACAGAATCTGTTACAAACTACTCTTTGGACTAAGCCATTAACTGTAGCCGGTGAATTAGGTGGAGGGTGGCTCTCCTGTAACCCAATATCCCAAACACCCAGCCTAAGCCTGAATTAGGAGGACTTAGTCCCACTTGACGGCCAGGATCAAGTGGGTGAAGGGAATAAAGGGGCCAAGGGGGAGTTGACTCTGCGCCACGGTTTGCAAAATTGAGAGATTCAAAGGACATGATCCTTTAAGACAACTGACCTTCACAGTTGCCATATGAATTGTCTAATCACCTGATGCTTTGCCATATGTTCCCTGATGATTGCACAATATTCAGCACCATTCACAACTCCTCAGATACGGAAGCAGTCCGTGTGGAAATGCAGCAAGACCTGGACAATGTCCAGGCTTGGGCTGATAAGTGGCAAGTAACATTCACGCCACACAAGTGCCAAGCAATAACCAACTCCAACAAGAGAGAATCAAACCATCTCCCCTTGACATTCTTCAGTGGCATTACGATCGCTGAATCCCCCACTATCAACATCCTGGAGGGTTACCATTGACCAGAAATTGAACTGGAGTAGCCATATAAATAGTGTGGCTACAAGAGCAAGTCAGAGGCTAGGAATCCTGCGGTGAGTAAATCAGCTCCTGACTCCCCAATGCCTGTCCAGCATCTACAAGGCACAAGTCAGGAGTGTGATGGAATACTCTCCACTTGCCTGGATGGGTGCAGCTCCAACAATACTCAAGAAGCTCGTCACCGTCCAGGCCGAAGCAGCCTGTTTGATTGGCACCCCATCCACAAACATTTACTCCTTTCACCACCGATGCAGGGTGGCAGCAGTGTGTATCATCTACAGGATGCACTGCAACAATGCACCAAGGCTCCTTAGACAGCACCTTCCAAACCCGCGACCTCTGCAACCTAGAAGGACAAGGGCAGCAGGTGCATGGGAACACCACCACCTGCAAGTTCCCCTCCAAGGCACTGTTGTACAATTTGAAGCCACCACTCCTGACTTGGAACTATATTGCCGTTCCTTCACAGTCGCTGGTCAAAATTCTGGAACGCCCTTCCCAACAGCACTGTGGGTGTACCTACCCTACATGGACTGCAGCGTTTCAAGCAGGCAGCTTACCACCATCTTCTCAAGGGCAATTAGGGATGGGCAATAAATGCTGTCCTAGCCAGCGGCGCCCACATCCCATGAACAATTCTGTGGAATCACCTCAGTTCACAAAAGCATTAAGTATGTTTAAGAAATCTTGCCAGAAACCAAATCCTGCTTCTAGCTGGCATGAGGCAGTGTCCAGCAGAAAGAACAAAGAACAAAGAACAAAGATAATTACAGCACAGGAACAGGCCCTTCGGCCCTCCAAGCCTGCGCCGATCCAGATCCTCTCTCTAAACATGTCGCCTATTTTCTAAGGTTCTGTATCTCTTTTCTTCCTGCCCATTCATGTATCTGTCTAGATACATCTTAAAAGATGCCATCGTGCCCGCATCTACCACCTCCGCTGGCAACGCGTTCCAGGCACCCACCACCCTCTGCGTAAAGAACTTTCCACGCATATCCCCCCTAAACTTTTCCCCTTTCACTTTGAACTCGTGTCCTCTAGTAATTGAATCCCCCACTCTGGGAAAAAGCCCCTTGCTATCCACCCTGTCTATACGTCTCATGATTTTGTACACCTCAATCAGGTCCCCCCTCAGCCTCCGCCTTTCTAATGAAAATAATCCTAATCTACTCAACCTCTCTTCATAGCTAGCGCCCTCCATACCAGGCAACATCCTGGTGAACCTCCTCTGCACCCTCTCCAAAGCATCCACATCCTTTTGGTAATGTGGCGACCAGAACTGTACGCAGTATTCCAAATGTGGCCGAACCAAAGTCCTATACAACTGTAACATGACCTGCCAACTCTTGTACTCAATACCCCGTCCGATGAAGGAAAGCATGCCGTATGCCTTCTTGACCACTCTATTTACCTGCGTTGCCACCTTCAGGGAACAGTGGACCTGAACACCCAAATCTCTCTGGACATCAATTTTCCCCAGGACTTTTCCATTTACTGTATAGTTCACTCTTGAATTGGATCTTCCAAAATGCATCACCTCGCATTTGCCCTGATTGAACTCCATCTGCCATTTCTCTGCCCAACTCTCCAATCTATCTATATTCTGCTGTATTCTCAGACAGTCCCCTTCACTATCTGTTACTCCACCAATCTTAGTGTCATCTGCAAACTTGCTAATCAGTCCACCTATACTTTCCTCCAAATCATTAATGTATATCACAAACAACAGTGGTCCCAGCACGGATCCCTGTGGAACACCACTGGTCACACGTCTCCATTTTGAGAAACTCCCTTCTACTGCTACTCTCTGTCTCCTGTTGCCCAGCCAGTTCTTTATCCATCTAGCTAGTACACCTTGGACCCCATGCGCCTTCACTTTCTCCATCAGCCTGCCATGGGGAACCTCATCAAACGCCTTACTGAAGTCCATGTATATGACATCGACAGCCCTTCCCTCATCAATCAACTTTGTCACTTCCTCAAAGAATTCTATTAAGTTGGTAAGACATGACCTTCCCTGCACAAAACCATGTTGCCTATCACTGATGAGCCCATTTTCTTCCAAATGGGAATAGATCCTATCCCTCAGTATCTTCTCCAGCAGCTTCCCTACCACTGACGTCAGGCTCACCGGTCTATAATTACCTGGATTATCCCTGCTACCCTTCTTAAACAAGGGGACAACATTAGCAATTCTCCAGTCCTCCGGGACCTCACCCGTGTTTAAGGATGCTGCAAAGATATCTGTTAAGGCCCCAGCTATTTCCTCTCTCGCTTCCCTCAGTAACCTGGGATAGATCCCATCCGGACCTGGGGACTTGTCCACCTTAATGCCCTTTAGAATACCCAACACTTCCTCCCTCCTTATGCCGACTTGACCTAGAGTAATCAAACATCTGTTCCTAACCTCAACATCCGTCATGTCCCTCTCCTCGGTGAATACCGATGCAAAGTACTCGTTTAGAATCTCACCCATTTTCTCTGAGTCCAAGCATAACATTCCTCCTTTGTCCTTTAGTGGGCCAATCCTTTCTCTAGTTACCCTCTTTCTCCTTATATATGAATAAAAGGCTTTGGGATTTTCCTTAACCCTGTTTACTAAAGATATTTCATGACCCCTTTTAGCCCTCTTAATTCCTCGTTTCAGATTGGTCCTACATTCCCGATATTCTTTCAAAGCTTCGTCTTTCATCAGCCGCCTAGACCTTATGTATGCTTCCTTTTTCCCCTTAGGTAGTCTCACAATTTCACCTGTCATCCATGGTTCCCTAATCTTGCCATTTCTATCCCTCATTTTCACAGGAACATGTCTCTCCTGCACGCAAATCAAGCTCTCTTTAAAAGCCTCCTACATATCACATGTGGATTTACCTTCAAACAGCTGCTCCCAATCTACATTCCCCAGCTCCTGCCGAATTTTGGTATAGTTGGCCTTCCCCCAATTTAGCACTCTTCCTTTAGGACCACTCTCGTCTTTGTCCATGAGTATTTTAAAGCTTACGGAATTGTGATCACTATTCCCAAAGTAGTCCCCTACTGAAACTTCAACCACCTGGCCGGGAAAGAGCAGCATTCTTACCTGGTGCCCCTCATGTTCGATGAGGTTGGATGGTTCAGTGTTGCAAAAGTGCTGCTATTCTTGAGAAATAGCTGCAGTGATTTACTGTAAACAGTGTATTCCTTAGTTTTTTGTTTGGCAAAGATACTATCAATCTCAGTTTTGAAATTTTCATTTGACCACCCCCCCGAGCTTCAACAGCTTTTTGAGGGACTGTGCTCCAGATTTCCACTGCCCTTTGTATGAAGATGTAACATCAGCTCTGAAGTTATGCCCTTTCCTCCTTTGCTGGAGGAAATAGTTTCTCTCAATCTGCCCTGTCAAATTCCTGAATTATCTTAAACATCTCAATTTAGATCATCCTTTAATCTTTTGTCACGCTAGACCCCTACCTGCCAAGAATGAGGCATATTAATTTTGCCATATGAACATTGATTTGAAAACTGTTGCTGAAGTGAAGAAAGGACTCGTTAAAAAAAATCACTAGGCCCTTGGCTGGAAAGATATTTGCATATTAACAGACAGTGATTGTGGAGACAAAGAGGTTGCTTCCATTATCCAATTTAACCCACAATGGACTTTGAGCACCAGGTATTTTGTGTAAGAAGAGACATTCCAGGGTCGGCTAAGACCAGAGAATCCACAAACAGCCGTGGTCAGACCAGCTGGTCACGTGACTAGCCTGCTTGGCAACCTGGTTTTTCTGAATTGTACAAACAGTTTGAACTCAGAGACTGCAGGATGCTCCTGGACTGAAGAAGACCTGTCCTGTGTGGCTCTCTATCTCTTTCTCAAGGAACTCCAAGTCCACTGAAGACACATGAACCCCAAGAGAGAAAAGTCTCCTACAGCGAACAAGGTTTAAGAAGAATACTGGGCCCCAACGAAAAGCAAGATCTACCTACAATCAAGGACTCTACAGTGAGCTCGAAGAACCATAACAAAAACCCTCTTCAGATAGTGCCTCAAACTTTTCCCCTTTATTTTTCTTCTGCCCTTTTCTGTCTCTATTTGCATGTGTGTATCCCGTATGCATGCTAGCTTGGGCGCGTCTTGTATCCGTAGGCATCAACCAAATTAGAGTTTAAGTTCAATAAATTTCAACTTTTCTTCTTTAAACCTAAGAAAGCCTGTTTGTGCTGGTTTCTTTGCCTTATAATTGGAAAGCAGTGAACAAGGATTCACCAAGGTAGAGTTAAAACATGGTGTGTTTAAAATTAAACCCTGTTACGGTAAGACCAAGTGAAGGCTGAAAGGGAACCCTAGACCTCTTTCTCACCTGGTCATAACAAGCAGGGTGGATAAAGGGGAACAAATAGATAGAGTGTATTCCAAAAGGCATTCAACAAGGTGCCCCATAAAAGGTTACTGCACAAGATAAGAGCTCATGGTGTTGGGGGTAATATATTAGCATGGATAGAGGACTGGCTAACTAACAGGAAACAGAGTTAGGATAAATGGGTCATTTTCAGGTTGGAAAACTGTAAATAGTGGGGTGCCACAGGGATCAGTGCTGGTGTGTCAACTATTTACAATCTATATTAATGACATGGATGAAGGGACCGAGTATATTGCAGCCAAATTTGCTGATGATACAAAGATAGGTAGGAAAGCAAGTTGTGAGGAGGACACAAGGAGTCTACAGAGGGATATAGATAAGTTGTAAGTGACCAGAAATTTAGCAGATTTGAGTATAATGTGGGAAAATGTGAGGTTGTCCACTTTGCTGGGAAGAATAGAAAAGCAGAATAATATTTAAATGGAGAAGAGAGGGTGTCCTTTTACATGAATCACAAACATTTTTGCATGCAGTACAGCAAATAATTAGGAAGGCAAATGGAATTTTGGCCTTTATTGCAAGGGGGAATGGAGTATAAATGTAGGAAAGTCTTGCTACCACTGTGCAGGGCATTGGTGAGACCACACCTAGAGTACTGCATGCAGTTTTGGTCTCCTTATTTAAGGGATATACTTGCATTAGAAGCAGTTCAGAGAAGGTTCACTGGGTTGATTCCTGGAATGAAGGGGTTATCCTATGAGGAGAGGTTGAGCAGGTTGGGCCTATACGTATTGGAGTTTAGAAGAGTGAGAGGTGATCTTACTGAAACAGATGAGATTCTGAGGGGGATTGACAGATCAGATGCTGCGAAGATGTTTGCCTTCGTGGGGGAGTCTAGAACTATTGGGCACAGTTTCAAAATAAGGGGCCTCCCAATTAAGATGGCGATGGGGAGGAATTTCTTGTCTGAGAGGGTCATTAATCTTTGGAATTCTCTACCCAGAGATCAGTGGAGGCCAGTTCATTGTATATATTCAAGGTTGAGCTAGACGGATTTTTGATCTACAAGGGAGAAAAGCATTCTGGGGGCAGGCAGGAAAGTAGAGTTAAGGCCACAATCAGATCAGCTACGATCTTATTGAATGATGGAGCAGACTCGAGGGGCCTAATGGCTCCTATTTATTATGGTCTTCTCTAATCTTCTGTATCTGCCATGTTCTGAAATGGTTCAATGTGAACCATTGTTTCCAGGCTAGACCAAAGTCTAGAAAAATGTTCATGGTATCAGCAATCAGAAGTCCATTTGGAACATTAACATTGTCCCAGAACTCTTTCCCGTGTACCTTGGGATTCAAAGAGGATGCTTTAGAAACATTAGCCCAATCCCAAAAAAGCTTGCAAGATTGCTTCAAATGTTCTGGAGAGCCTCATAAATTGGTAAGTTCAGGTCGACCATGGTTCTGTTGTACTCACAAGTTGCGCATGTACTTCTCGTTTTTTTTTAGCTGGGGTGTAGGTTCCTCAGTGGCAGGAATAGGCACCGATGTGTTGCACCACAGACATTTGACAAATTTATTGACTCAGCCCTGGACATGGGGGCCATTAATCAGTATATAAAGTGTATAACCAATCTAATGCCTTCAAAACACAGTCCGATTTAAAACATATTTCTCCCCTTAAATAAAGTAGCTCAGCATACAAACATCAATGGAGAGCAGCACAACTCTAATAGCTAGCTAGCAAGCAAAATAGTATGCAATGACAATGCAAATTACTTTTGTTGACAGAATAGAGTTAGCTACACCATGTCATGGGTGGTAGATGGACCTTACCAGATGACCTCTGTGGATTCACAGTGTATCACCCAATAAACCATGAAACTCAAGGAGAGGATTGTTATTGTGGTCATTGAGGTGAGTCAGTAGAAAAATCAGCAATAAGAAAATGGACCATTTCTCACACTGCTGTTGTCACAAGACAATTTAACCCATGATGTTCAATGTTTGTGCAATTTCTCCACCTGCGTGTAATATGTGTCTGAAGACAAGGTAGCCAACAAAAAGGCAGTGATCTCCAAATCAGGAGAATTTTATAGGATGGAGCAGATAGTACTTCAGAAGAGTCATGTAAAACAGAAAAGCAGAGTAGGGCAGGAAGGGACAAAGAGATTAACGGTAGTTAGCCAAGACTAGTTTATTCATCTTGACAAACTAGGTTCTGGATTCTAAAATACAAAAACAACAGGATCTGTCACGAACAAATTTGTCATTTGTTTTTTCCAATATCACTCAGTCCCATTATTTATTTATTTATTTAGAGATACAGCACTGAAACAGGCCCTTCGGCCCACTGTGTCTGTGCCGACCATCAACCACCCATTTATACTAATCCTACACTAATCCCATATTCCTATCACATCCCCACCTGTCCCTATATTCTCCTACCACCTACCTATACTAGGGGCAATTTATAATGGCCAATTTACCTATCAACCTGCAAGTCTTTTGGTGGTGGGAGGAAACCGGAGTACACGGCGAAAACCCACGCAGACACAGGGAGAACTTGCAAACTCCACACAGGCAGTACCCAGAATTGAACCCGGGTCCCTGGAGCTGTGAGGCTGCGGTGCTAACCACTGCGCCACTGTGCCGCCCATAACCACTGCGCCACTGTACCATGCTGTTTATTCATGAGGAACCTACAGTGCGGACTTCTGGAGATTCCTTGGATTTTCTTGCCTGTTTTTTCCTCAATACAAGTTCTGGAACAATGTGATTCCAAATGGATAGTGGCGGAATTGTAACATTTATATAGAAGTAAAAGTCCAGCAACTTTCAACATGTCACTGAGCTTTTGTCCCAGGTGAAGGTAATGCATGCCAGAGTGTAGAAATTGAGACATTCCTTCAGTGACTTTTGCCATTTTAAAATGAGTTTACATAACACCAGCCAGTGTGTTTTGAAATAACCTAGCTGCTAGATTATTTCAAAACACAAGGTTAAAGGCTTGAAGCAGGCGTGTCCAACTTTTTTGAGTGGGGTGTAACATCGGGGGCCGGTGACATAATTTCAGAAAGATAAAGGCATTAAAAATTTATCTTACAATTAATCAAAACAACAAATGTGCATTTTTATAAAGAAGCTTTAAATGAGAACATTAATTTATTGACTTACTTTTTCATCACTATGTTGGACACTGATTTAGTGAGACTTGGCATTTTTTTGCTTGCACAAGTAGTCAGTGTTTGCCCGCACACATGTTGTAGTGATGCAATGTATTCAGGATAGATGGCCATCTGTCAGGTGTGATCATGATCATTTTTTCTACTTCCTCTGCCTATGTTTCTCTCCATCCATCTCTCGCTCTTCCCTGTGCCAATCTTTGTGTCGTCTGCAAACTTCTTGATCATGCCCCTACATTTAAATCCAAATCGTTAATATACATCACAAAAAGCAGGGGATCCAGTACTGAGCCCTGCGGAATGCCTCTGGAATCAGCCCTCCAGTCGCTAAACCACCCCTCAACAATTACCCTTTGTTTCCTGCCACTGAGCCAATTTTGTATCTACCTTGCTTCATTTCCCTGGATCCCATGGGATTTTATTTTTTTAACCAGTGTGTCATGTGAGACCTTGTCAGAAGCCTTGCTAAAATCCATGTAAACCATATCAACTGCACTATCCTTATATATATTCTTTGTTACTTCAAAAAATTCGATCAAGTTGATCAAACAAGATCTTCCCTTAACAAATCCATGCTGACTATCCTTGATTAACCTGTGCCTTTCTAAGTGACAGTTTATCCTGTCTTTACGAATAGATTCCAATAATTTGCCCACTACTGAGGTTAGACTGACTGGCCTGTAATTATTCGGTCTGTCGTTCGCTCCCTTTTTAAACAGAGGTATAACGTTAGCAGTTTTCCAGTTCTCTGGTGCCACACCTGTATCCAGTGAGGACTGGAAAATGATAGTCAGACCTTCTGCTATTTCCTCTCCTGCTTCTTTTAACAGCCTAGGGTACATTTCATCTGGCGCTGGTGATTTATCAACTTTCAAGGATGCTAATCCCATTAATACCTCCCCTCTCCCTATGTTTATCACATCCAATACTTCACACTCCTCCCCCTTAACTACAATATCTGCATTGTCCCCCTCATTTTTGAAGACAGATGCAAAATATTCATTCAGAACCATACCAACATCTTCCGCCCCTACCCATAGGTTACCTTTTTGGTCGCTTATGGGCCCTACTCTCTCCTTATTTATCCTCTTACTCTTAATATATTAATAAAACATCTTTGGGTTCAACTTGATTTTGCTTGCCAATATTCTTTCATGTTCTCTGTTTGCTTTCCTAATTTCCTTTTTGATTTCACCCCTTCACTTTCTATATTCCTCTCAGCTTTCTGTAGTATTGAGTTCCTGGTGTTGGACATAAGGTTTCCTTTTCTGCCTTATCTTACCCTGCTCCTTGACATCCAGGGGACTCTAGATTTGGCCATCTCACCCTTTTTCTATGTGGGAACATGTTTACTCTAAACCCCTTGAATTTCGCCTTTGAATGCCTCCCACTGAACTGACATTGATTTACCTTCAAGTAGCTGTTTCCAATCCACTTGCCCTAAATCACTCCTCAGTTTAGTAAAATTGGCCTTGCCCCAATTGAGAACTCTAACTTCTATTCTATTGCGTGCAGTTCTGGTCACCGCATTATAGGAAGGATGTGGAAGCTATGGAAAGGGTGCAGAGGAGATTTACTAGGATTTTGCCTGGTATGGAGGGAAGGTCTTACGAGGAAAGGCTGAGGGACTTGAGGTTGTTTTCGTTGGAGAGAAGGAGGAGGAGAGGTGACTTAATAGAGACATATAAGATAATCAGAGGGTTGGATAGGGTGGATAGTGAGAGTCTTTTTCCTCGGATGGTGATGGCAAACACGAGGGGACATAGCTTTCAGTTGAGGGGTGATAGATATAGGACAGATGTCAGAGGTAGTTTCTTTACTCAGAGAGTAGTAGGGGCGTGGAACGCCCTGCCTGCAACAGTCGTAGACTCGCCAACTTTAAGGGCATTTAAGTGGTCATTGGATAGACATATGGATGAAAATGGAATAGTGTAGGTCAGATGGTTTCACAGGTCGGCGCAACATCGAGGGCCGAAGGGCCTATACTGCGCTGTAATGTTCTAATTCTAATATCTTTGTCCTTTTCCATAATTATGTTAAAACTGACTAAATTATGATCACTACCACCAAAATGCTCCCCCACTGCCACCCCTTCCACCTGCCCATCTTCATTTCCTAAAACTAAGTCTAAAACTGCACCCTGTCTTGGTGGAGTTTCCACATACTGGGCAAAAAAGTTGTCTTGAATGCACCTCAAGAATTCTGCTCCCTTAATTCCTTTCACACTAAAATTATCCCAACTAATATTGGTGTAGTTAAAATTCCCCACTATTACTCCTCTATTGTTCTTGCACTTCTCAGAGATTTGCCTACATATCTGCTTTTCTATCTCTCTCTGACTGGGGGTCTATAGTAAACTCCCAGCAGTGTGATTGCCCCTTTTTGTTCCTTAGCTCAATCCATATGGACTCATTTGGTGAACCTTCCAACATGTCATCCCTCCTCACAGCTGTAATAGTTTCCTTGACCAAAATTGCCACTCCCCCTCCTTTCTTATCCCCCTCCCTATCGCGTCTGAAAACCCTGTAACCAGAAACGTTGAGCTGCCATTCCTGTCCCTCCTTAAGCCATGTTTCTGTAATAGCTATGATATCATGCTGCCACTCGTCTGTGCCCTCAGCTCATCTGCTTTATTTGCTATACTCGTTGCATTGAAATAGCTACCCTTGAGCACGGCCAAACTTTTTTTTATTTTCTAACCTTTGGTTCCTCAGTCTTCCAGACTCATCCAATAATTTTCTGCCTTCCAGTTTCATTTCTGATTTTGTCCCAACTGAGTCTACCCTCAGGTCCCCATCCCCCTGCCAAACTAGTTTAAACCTTCCCCAACAGCATTAGCAAAACTTCCCGCAAGGAACTCAGTCCCAGCTTTGTTCAGGTGCAACCCATCCGGCTTGTACAGGTCCCATTACCCCAGAGCCAGTCCCAATTTCCCAGGAATCTAAAGCCCTCCCTTCTGCACCATCTTTCCAGCCACGCATTCATCTGTCTGATCCTTCTATTTCTATACTCACTTGCGCGTGGCACTGGGAGTAATCCGGAGATTACTACTTTTGAGGTCCTGCTTGCCAATTTCTTACCTAGCTCCCTAAATTCTGACTGCAGGACCACATCCCTCTTTCTACCTGTGTCGTTGGTTCTGATGTGGACCATGACTGCTGGCTGTTCACCCTCTCCCTTCAGGATGCTCTGTAGCCGCTCTGTGACATCCTTGACCCTGGCACCAGGGAGGCAACATGCCATCCTGGATTCATGTCTGTGGCTACAGAAATGCCTGTCTGTTCCCATGACTATTGGATCACCTATCACTATGGCTCTTCCAGACTTCCCAGTACCCCTCTGTACAGCTGAGCCACCCATGGTGCCATGGACGTGGCTTAGGCGGCACTCCCCATATGAAGCATCACTTCCTCAGTATTCAGAACGGAATACCTGTTGGAGAATGAGATGCACTCAGGGGTCTTCTGCACTACCTGTCTGATTCTTTTTGACTGCCTGGTGGCCACCCTCTCTTTCTGCATACTCTTAAGCTATGGGGTGACTGCATTTATAAACGTGCTTTCCACATAGCTCTCATCCTCACAATTGCACCATAGTGTCACCAGCTGCCACTCAAGTTCCAAAACCTGGATCTCAAGCTGCTGCAATTGACAACGCTTCCTGCAGAAATGATCCTCCAGCATACGGGAAGCATCCTGGAGCTCCCACATAGCACAGGAGGTGCACTCTTGAAGTTAAAGCACCTCTGCCATTCCTTTATTCATTAGTTGACCCTTTGCTACTGCTAAAAAAAACCTTACCAATACTGCAACACCTTAGAATTTACTAATTAAACCTTATGAGTACTGATAATTCCTACGAAAAGACAATACAGTTTAATAGTTAAAATAAGCCTTACTAAAAAAAAAAATACTCAGCAGCTACTCACGTGTACCTTATTATTAATACTTAATTTTTTACTTTTTCTTAGTCTGCCAGTTGTTGAGACGCTATAACCCAGCTATTTAAACACGCACCCTAAAGTAATGTACTAACCCAGCTATTTACTGATACTCCCTAACAGCAATTACTCACCAACCAATCTCCTTGCAGCCTTTCTGTGATGTCACTGTTCACTTTGTTTTCAAACTCAGTGCTGTAGGCCACGATCCTTGGGCTGTATTTATCGGCTCCCCACTCTGTGTTCTTCTTGCAGATCCGCTCCTCTTCGCTGCTCTCCCGGAAGACACATGCCTTTTCCCTCTCTCACTCTCCCCTCTCTCTCCAACCCCCTCTCTCTACCCCCTCTTTTTCTCCCCCTTCTCTCCTCTCTCTCTTCCCTCTCGTGTGCTTTGCCTTCCCTCTCTCACTGCCTCCTCTCTCTCCCTCCTGGTTCCCTCTCTGTCTGCCCCCATCCCTCTCTCCCATCTCTCTCTCCCATCTCTCTCTCCCATCTCTCTCTCCCATTTCTCTCTCCACTCCCTCTCTCAACGCCTCTCTGTCTCTCCCCATCTCTCCCCCCTCTCTCTCGCTACTTTCTTCTCTCTCCCCATTTCTGTTACCCCCTCTCACTCTTTCTCTCTCTCCCTCTCCCCTCTCTCTCCCTCTCTCTCCCTCCTCCTCTCTCTCCCCCTCTCTCTCTGCCCCCACCCTCTTACTCTCTCTCTTCCCTCCCTCTGTCCCACTCTCCTTCTCTCACTTCCTCTGCCTCTCTCCTCTCTCTCTCTCCCAGCTCTCTCTGCCCCCTCTTGCTCTCTCCCTGCCCCCCTCTCTCTGTCCCCATCTCCTCTCCCTCCATCTCACTGTCTACCCTTTCTCTCTCTCTCCCTCCCCCCTCTCTATGTGCCCTCTCTCTCTCCATCCCCTCTCTCTCTGCCCCCCTCCCTGCCCCCCCTCTCTGATTGTTGCAGAGAGCAGGAGCTCTCCATAGAGCAGCATCATGACTAGTCCATTTAAAAAAAAAAAATTGCAGTCATCAGTTTTGCAGATGACAGGTACTTAGAGCAGAGACAGTGCTTCCGAACCTCAGACAAGTTTGTGGTTTTCCAGCGGGTTCTGATTTTTTGAAAAGCGTGTTTGAGGCTTGGAAACGCTGTCTCTGCTCTAAGCACCTGTCAGCTGTGAAACTGATGGCTGTGATTTTTGTTAAAGTCACACTGGTCTGGAAGAAGAAGCCAATGGGAAATTTCTCATCCCTGAAATTACCAGTCACTGACCTCAAAATATTTTACCACGGACACTGATGTCCATGTACGGACATGTTGCCGACCCTGCTCAGTGGGCAGCTATTCATTAGCTGATGCTACAGCATTTTGTTGTAGCAGTGTAAAGGGAACTTACTTCGCATGAAACATCTAACATGAGAGTACATGTTACCTGATAATAGATGCAATAAGTGAAAATAATAACTTATTCCTGAACATTAACATCCTTAACCTGAGCACAATATTCTTTCAAAATAAAAGCGCATTACTCAAATTGTTTCATTTTATTGGTGATATAATATTTAGCAATCACATGAATTGTTATTGGATATGCTGTGTCCTGTTATTTATGTCTCTGTAGATGTAAGTCAAATGTACCATTACTGATAAGATGTAGTTATCAATCAGTCTATTGTTGCTGAATCCATCTGAACTGTGCTTACTATAACATCAATTTCACTTTATCTGTTCAATAAAGCAAATATTCAGAAGCCAAGGAAATAGTTTCAAGTTCTTGTGCTCTGCGTTAATGCTGATGTTTAATCATTAAGGTAATTCCATTAAAGCATCGGCTGTGAATCAGCCATTAAATTAGGAATATTTATGATCTGAAAAGCATACAGCTTCCTGAATTTCTGAATGAATAGCGAAAGCTATTGATCTTCCCTCTATATAATGTCATGAAGACCCCACCTGCCATGAATGAGGCATATTAATTTTTTCACATGAACATTGATTTTAAACTGTTGCTGGAGTGAAGAGATGACTTGTTTAAAGAGATCAGCAGTGGCTGGAAAACATTTGCATACTAGGAGACAGTGCCTGGAGACAAGAGAACGTCTCCCTGATCCAATTAACCCAAATGGATTTTGATCACCAGACACTGAATGTGTAAGAAAGCCAGAATTCCAGGGTGTTTGCTAAGCTGGAGAATCCACAAATGCAGGAGTTTGTTAAAAAACAACTAGTCACATAACTAAAATAAAAACAAGAAATGCTGGAACCACTCAGCAGGTCTGGCAGCATCTGTGAAAAGAGAAGCAGAGTTAACGTTTCAGGTCACTGACCCGAAACGTTAACTCTGCTTCTCTTTTCACAGATGCTGCCAGACCTGCTGAGTGGTTCCAGCATTTCTTGTTTTTATTTCAGATTTCCAGCATCTGCAGTATTTTGCTTTTATTTTAGTCACATAACTAACTTGCTGGTCAGGTTTTTGGTTTTGAACTGCTCACAGGACAGTTTGGGTCAGATTGTAACTGAACCTGGAAGAAGAGAGCCTCTCGACTGGATAGCTCTCTCTTGGCTAGCTCTCTCTCTCTCTCACAAAGCTCCGAATCCAAGTAATTCACTTAACCCTCAAGAGAGAAAAGACTCCTACATTAAAACAGGTTTTAAAGCGTGCACTGGGCCCCAACGAAACAGCAAGACTTACCAGAAATCAAAGACTCTACATCATATTCAAAGGACCATTAATAAATCCCAGCTATTGCCTCAAACTTTTCTCCTTTATTCTTCCTACTTTTCCTATCTCTATCTAAGTGTGTGTTTATTGCATATGCATGCTTGCATGGTCGCGTCGCATATTCATAGTCATTAACCGGATTAGAGTTTAAGGTTAATAAACTTCCACCTTTCTTGTTTAAATCTAAGAAAACCTGTCTGGTTGATTTCTTTGCCTTACAATTGTAGAGCTGTGAACAAGGATTCACTGAGGGGGAGCTAAAAACACAGTGTTTTGAAAATTAAACCCTGTTATGGCTAAACCAGGCAGAGGCTGAGAGAGAACCCCTAGATCCCTTTCTCACCTGGTTGTAACAATAAGATCAGTTATGGTGCAGTTCATACAAACAATGACAAGACAGGACAAAATGCTCTGGTGCATCCAGCCTTTCCCACACAATTTGTGATACCTTGTATGTCACAATATCTGCACTCTACATCCCACCCAAAATCACATCATCTTTGGGGAGAGGCGAAAAAATGATTTAAAAAACCCAGGCCTAATTTGGTGAAAAAAATCTGGAAAATTCCACTGCAACCCCCTTAGGTGATCAAAACTCATCCAGGGTGATTCATTGATGATTGCATTATGTTCAGCTTCATTCACAACTCTTCTCATTTTATTTCGCCTTTAGCAAAGAAAATTGTCTCAAGGTGCTTCATGGAAATGTGAGGAAAAGATGGCACTGGGCCAAAGAAGGAAAGATTAGGAGGGGGTGACTAAAATCTGGCCAAAGAGGTGGGTGGATAAGAAGGCTCTGAAGGATGAGATGGAATTGGGGAGGCAGAGGGGTCTGGGGAGTGAATTCCTGCAAATGGGAATAGCTCCAAGATATGCCTGCAAACATTGGGTCAAAGAACTGGAGTCAGACAAATGGATTGTTCAGGCATTTGGGGCAGTCAAGGTGGAGGGGTGGGGGGTGATGTAATTGTTGTCGGGTTGGTGGAGATAGAGAGGGAATTCAATTAGAATTTTCAATAGAACTGAAAAAATTACATCATTTAATCAACATCATAAAGAAATAAATATTAATATATCCTGTATTATTTATTATATGCCCGTGGAATAAAAGGGACAATAGCAGCATGGATACAAAATTGACTGAGTGACAGGAAACAGAGTAGTTTTTTTTTAGAGATACAGCACTGAAACAGGCCCTTCGGCCCACCGAGTCTGTGCCGACCATCAACCACCCATTTATACTAATCCTATACTAATTCCATATTCCTACCACATCCCCACCAGTCCCTATATTTCCCTACCACCTACCTATCCTAGGGGTAATTTATAATGGCCAATTTACCTATCAACCTGCAAGTCTTTTGGCATGTGGGAGGAAACTGGAGCACCCGGAGGAAACTCACGCAGACACAGGGAGAACGTGCAAACTCCACATAGGCAGTACCCAGAATTGAACCCAGGTCGCTGGAGCTGTGAGGCTGCGGTGCTAACCACTGCGCCAGTGTGCGTGAATGATTGTTTTTTCGACTAGAGGAATTTATACAGTGGGGTTCCCCAGGGGTCAGTATTAGGACCACTGCTCTTCTTGATATGTATTAATGACCTAGAATTGGGTGTACAGGGCACAATTTCAAAATTTGTGGATGAAACAAAAGTTGGAAGTATGTAAACTGTGAGGAATGTCACGCAGGCCTCCACCTGCCAAGCATGAGGCATATTAATTTCGCCACATGGACATTAAAATTCAAACTGTTGTTGAAGTGAAGAAAGGACTTGCTTTAAAAGATTGCCAGATCTTGGCTGGAAAGACATCTGCATATTAACAGACAGTGTTTGGGAAAGGACAAAGGACCCACAATGGACTTTTGATCACCAGATGTTGAAGGTGGAGGAGCTGACATTCCAGGTTGACTACTAAGATGGCCGAATACACAAACAGACATGGTCAAGCCAGCTAGTCACATGACTAACCTGCTGGGCGACCTGAGTTTTTTTGAATTGTATAAACAGTTTGGGGAGAAAGTCTGTTTGCTCCTGGACTGAGACGATCTCTCCTCTCTGCTCCCATCTCTTTCTCACAAGCCTCTGAATCCACTGAAGACACATGAACCCCAAGAGAGAAAAGTCTCCTACAGACAACAAGATTTGAGAAGAATACCGGGCCCCAACGAAAAGCAAGATCTACCTACAATCAAGGACTCTACAGTGAGCTCGAAGAACCGCAACAAAAACTCTTCAGATATTGCCTCAAACATTTCCACTTTATTTTTCTTCCCTTTTCTGTCTCTATTTGCATGTGTGTATCGCGTGTGCATGCTCGCGTGGGGCACGTCGTGTATCCTTAGGCGTTAACCAAATTAGAGTTTAAGTTCAAGTTTAATACATTTCAACTTTCCTTCTTTAACCCTACGAAAGCCTGTTTGTGCTGATTTCTTTGCCTTATAATTAGTAAGCGGTGAACAAGGATTCACCAAGGTGGAGCTAAAAACACAGTGCGTTTAGAATTAAACCCTGTTATGGTAAGACCAAGTGAAGGCTGAGAGGGACCACTGGACACTTTTCTCACCTGGTCATAACAGGAGGATAGTGATAAACGTCAAGAGGACATAGGCTGGTGGAATGGGCGGACAAGTGGCAGATGAAATTTAATGCAGTATGAAATGATTCATCTTGGTTAGAAGAATGAGGAGAGGCAATATAAATTAAAGGGTACAATTCTAAAGCGGGTTCACTTTGGCAGGAAGAATAAAAAAGCAGAGTATTAGTTAAACGGAGAACAACTGCAGAATGCCGAGGTGCAAATGGATCTAGGTGTTTTAGTGCATGAGTCACAAAAAGTTAGTATACAGGTACAGCAAGTAATAAAAAGGCTAATGGAATGCTATCCTTTTTTACAAGAGGAATTGAAAATAAAGATAAGGATGTTATGCATGTTATGCTTCAGTTATACAGGGCATTGGTGAGACCAAATCTCGATTACTGTGTGCAGTTCCTTATTTAAAGAAGGATGTAACTGCTTTGGAATTGGTTCAGAGGAGGTTTACTAGATTGATACCTGGAATGAGCAGGTTGTCTTATGAGGAAAGGTTGGACAGACTGGGCTTTTTTTCACTGGAGTTTAGAAGAGTGAGGGGAGACTTGATTGAAGTATATTAGATCCTGAACGGTCTTGACAAGGTGGATGTGGAAAGGACATTTCCTCTTGTGGGGGAGTCCAGAACAAGGGGGCACTGTTTTAAAATTAGGGATCACCCTTTTGGGATAGAGATGAGGAGAATTTTTTTCTCACAGAGGGTTGTGTGACTTTGGCACTCTTTGCCTCAGAAGGTGGTGGAGACGGGGTCATTGAATATTTTTAAGGCGGGTTGATGGATTCTTGTTAGGCAAGGGAATCAAAGGTTATCAGAGATAGACAGGAGTGTGGAATTCGAGACGCAAACAGATCAGCCATGATCTTATTGAATGGCGTTGCAGGCTCGAGGGGCCGAATGGCCTACTTCTGCTCCTAATTCGTATGTTAGTATGGGTGCAGGAACAGAGGGACTTGGGGGTATGTGTGCACAAATCATTGAATGTTGCGGGGCAGGTTGAGAAAACATTTAATAAAGCATATGGGATCCTGGATTTTAGAAATAGTGGCATAGAATACAAAAACAAGGAAGTTATGATAAATATGTATAAAACATTGGTTCGGCCTCAACTGGAGTATTGTGTCCTGTTCCGGGCCCCACACTTTTGGAAAGATGATAAGGTATTAGAGAGGGTGTAGAAAATAATCACAAGAATGGTTCCAGGGATGAGGAACTTCAGTTATGTGGATAAGTTAGAAAAGCTGGGTCTGTTGTCCTTGAAGAAGAGAAGATTTGATAGAGGTGTTCAAAATCATGAGGGAACTGGACAGAGTAGAAAGGGAGAAACTGTTCCCATTGGCAGAAAGAACTGGAACCAGAGGACACTGATTTAAGATGATTGGTAAAAGAAGCAACAGCGACATCAGGAAAAACTTTTTTTATGCAGCAAGTGGTTAGAATCTGGAATGCACTGCCTGAGAGTGTGGTGGTGGCAGGTTCAAACAAGGCCTTCAAAAGAGGACTGGATAATTACCTGAAAAGAAGCAATTTACAAGGCTATGGGAAAAAGTAGGAGAGTGGGACTAGATGAGTTGCTCGTGCAGCGAGCCAGCATGGACACGATTGGCCGAATGACCTCCTTCTGTGCTGTAACCATTCTATGATACTACGATTAGTTATATTCTATAGTAGGGTTTGCATTTGCTTTGCTGAAGGTGACTTCTGATTTTGTCGCCGTGTCAGTTGAAATTCAGAATGTAATGTGAATAAGAGTTCAGCTATCTTTAGAAAATGTGGTTAATGAGAATCCACAGCATCTTGACTGGAAGCAAAAATAATTCTTTTTCCTCCTTTCTTGTCACGTTTCCTTCCTTTTTGAAATGGTGGACTTTTGCTGCTATATGGTTCGTCTATCTGCCAGCAGTCTCCTTTTACCTCATTCAAACAGGCTCTTTGGTTAAGGGCAGAATCACAGCTGAGGTCATACATGTGAACTTTCCAGTGGTGAAGCGGGACTCTGTATAACAATGAGTAATGGCCATGTTGGCTGATCTTTTTGATTTTTAATTTGCCCCACTTCCCACACTCATACCTTCCTCAGTCTTAGAACAAGGAGGTCAATTCTAGCACCTCACTGCTCTCCTGCTAAGATTAGCACACTCCAAACAGGCTAGGGATCAAATCTAGAACCTATCTAACCTACCTGGAGTCAGCACCGCATTGGAACAGGAGTACGTTCAACCCCTTGAGCCAACGAAAAATAAAAATTCCAAGGGGAGGACCCACCATCCATGGTTAATTTAAAAAGTTAAAGATAATATCAGACTTAAAGAAAAAGCATATAATTGCGCAAAGGTGGGTGGCAGGTCAGAAGATTGGACAGAATATAAAAAGCAACAAAGAAGGACTAAAAGATTAAGAAGGAGAGAAAGCTGGTAAGAAATATAAAGTCAGATAATAAGAGTTTCTCAGGATATTTAAAAAGAAAAGAGTTAACAAATTGAGTGTTGTTCCGAAATAGGGGATGGGGAATTAGTGAGGGAAAATAAGGAGATGGCAGATGAATTGAACAGGTCTTCACCATAGAGGATGCAAGTAACATCCCAGAAATAGCTATAAATCAGGAAATGGAAGGGAGGGAGGAATTCAAGAAAATTACAATCACCAGGGAAGTAGTACTGAGCAAATTGTTTGAGCTGCGGGCTGACACGTCCCTGGGTCCTGATGGACTTCATCCGAGGGTCTTAAAAGAAGTGGCTAGTGAGATAGTTGATGCGTTGGTTTTAATTTTCCAAAAGTCCCTAGATTCAGGGAAAGTTCCATTAGATTGGAAATTAGCGACTGTAACGCCTTTATTCAAAAAGGGAGGGAGACAAAAAGCAGGAAACTACAGGCCATCCACAGGCTAGTTAGCTGAACATCTGTTTTTTTATTTGTTCCAGGAATGTGGGCGTCGCTGGCTAGGCCAGCATTTATTGCCCACCCCTAATTTCCCTTGAGAAGGTGATGGTGAGCTGCCTTCTTGAACCGCTGCAGTCCATGTGGGGTAAGGACCCCTACAGTGATGTTAGGAAAGGAGCTCCAGGATTTTGACCCAGCGCCAGCGAAGGAATGGCGATATAGTTCCAAGTCAGGATGGTGTGTGGCTTGGAGGGAAACGTGCAGGTGTTGGTGTTCCCATGCATCTGCTGCCCTTGTCCTTCTAGGTGATGAATATCACGGGTTTGGAAGGTGCTGTCTAAGGAGCCTTGGTGCATTGCTGCAGTGCATCTTGTAGATGGTGCACACTGCTGCCACTGCAAGCGGTGGTGGAGGGAGTGAATGTTTGTGGATGGGGTGCCAATCAAGTGGGCTGCTTTGTCCTGGATTGTGTCGAGCTTCTTGAGTGTTGTTGGAGCTGCACCAATCCAGGCAAGTGGAGAGTATTCCATCACATTCCTGACTTGTGCCTTGTAGTTGGTGGACAGGCTTTGGGGAGTTAGGAGATGAGTTACTCGCCACAGAATCCCTAGCCTCTGACCTGATCTTGTTGCCATGGTATTTATATGGCTACTCCAGTTCAGTTTCTGGTCAATGGCAACCCTCAGGATGTTGACAGTGGGGGATTCAGCGATCATAATGCCATTGAATGTCAAGGGGAGATGGTTAGATTCTCTCTTATTGGAGATGATCTTTGCCTGGCACTTGTGTGGCACAAATATTACTTGCCACTTATCAGCCCAAGCCTGGATATTGTCCAGGTCTTGCTGCATTTCTACACAGACTGCTTCAGTATCTGAGGAGTCACGAATGGTGTTGAACATTGTGCAATCATCAGCGAACATCCCCACTTCTGACCTTATGATTGAAGGAAGGTCATTGATGAAGCAGCTGACGATAGTTGGGCCTAGGACATTGCCCTGAGCAACTCCTGCAGTGATGTCCTGGAGCTCAGATGATTGACCTCCAACAACCACAACCATCTTTCTTTGCGCTAGGTATGACTCCAACCAGCGGAGGGTTTTCCCCCTGATTCTCATTGACCTCAGTTTTGCTAGGGCTCCTTGATGCCATACTCAGTCAAAGGCTGCCTTGATGTCAAGGGCAGTCACCCTCACCTCACCTCTTGAGTTCAACTCTTTTGTCCATGTTTGAACCAACGCTGAAATGAGGTCAGGAGCTGAGTGGCCCTGGCGGAACCCAAACTGAGCATCACTGAGCAGGTTATTGCTAAGCAAGTGCCACTTGATGGCATTGTTGATGACACTTTCCATCACTTTACTGATGATTGAGAGTAGACTGATGGGGCGGTAATTGGCCGAGTTGGACTCGTCCTGCTTTTTGTGTACAGGACATGCCTGAGCAATTTTCCACATTGCAGCGTAGATGTCAGTGTTGTAGCTGTACTGGAACAGCTTGGCTAGGGGTGCGGCAAGTTAAAAAAAAAAAGCTCATGGTGTAGGGGGTAACATTTTGGCATGTCTAGAAGGTTAGCTAGCTTGTAGAAAACAGAGAGTAGGCAAAAATGGGTAATTACTTGGTTAGCAAGATGTAACGAGTGGTGTGCCACAGGGATCAGTGCTGCGGCCTCAACTTATTACAATTTATATAAATGACTTGGATGATGGGACCGAAGGTATGGTTGCTAAATTTGCTGATGACACTTCCCTACCTATCTTTGTAAGTTGTGAAGAGGACATAAGGAGGCTGCAAAGGGATATAGATAGGTTAAGTGAGTGGGCAAAGATTTGGCAAATGGAGTATAATGTGGGAAAATGTGAAATTGTCCATTTTGGCAGGAAGAATAAAAAGAAGCATATTATCTAAATGGTGAGAGATTGTGGAACTCTGAGATGCAGAGGGATCTGGGTGTCCTTGTGCATGAATCGCAAAAGGTTAGTATGTAGGTTCAGCAAAAAATTTGGAAAGCTAATAGAAAGTTATCATTTATTGCAAGGGGAATTGAATACAAAAGTAGGGAGGTTATGCTTCAGTTATACGGGGCATTGGTGAGACCACAGCTGGAGTACTATGTACAGTACTGGTCGTCTTGTTTAAGAAATGGTGTAAATGCATTGAAAGCAGGTCAGAGAAGGTTTGCTAGAATAATAGCTGGAATGGGCAGGTTGTCTTATGAGGCAAGGTTGGACAGGCTAGGCTTGTATCCGCTGGACTTTAGAAAAGTAAGAGGCTACTTGATTTAAACAAGATCTTGAGGGGTCTTGACAGGGTGGATGTGGAAAGGATGTTTCCCCTTGTGGGAGAATCTAAAATTAGGAGTCAACTGCTTAAAAATAAGGGGTCATCAATTTAAGACAGAGATGATGAGACATTTTTTTTCTTTCAGAGGGTCATGAGTCTTTGGAATTCTTCCTCAAAAGGCAGTGGAAGCAGAGTCTTTAAATATTTTTTAAGGCAGAAGTAAATAGATTCTTCATAAGCAAGGGGTGAAAGGTTATTGGGGGTAGGTGGGAATGTGGAGTTGAAGTTACAATCAGATCAGCCGTGATCTTGTTGAATGGCGGAGCAGGCTAGAGGGACCAAGTGGCCTACTCCTGCTCCTAATTCGTGTGTTCATATGCCTGTTATGCATTCAGTTAGCTTGTGGCTGATCTGTTCCTCAACTTCAGTGCCTTCTGGGGGAGATAGCTCCAGATTTCAATTTTCCTTTGAGTGAAAAACTGCTTTGAGACTTAACTCCTAAATGGTGTAGCTCACAGTTCAAGTTTATTCTCTCTTGTTCTAGTTTCCCACATCAAAGAAATAGTTTCCCTGCATCCACCCAGTGTTGTGTTAACCTGAAGAATCATCATGGGAGTCCAAAATCTTTTTCCTTAAGGGTAAAAAAAATTCTGAATTTCTGGTCTTAGTGATATACTTTGCGTATTTCAATATTTCTCAGTTTTTAAAAATTCATTCTCAGGATATGGGCAGCGAAAACTGATATTTATTACCAATCTGCAGTTGCCTTTGAGAAAGAGGTGATGAGTTGCTTTCTTGAACTGCTGTAGTCCATGTGATGAAGACACACCCACAGTACTGTTGGGTAGGAAAGTCCAGGATTTTGACCCAGCGATGATGAAGGAATGGTGATATATTTCCAAGTCAAGATGGTTTAAGACTTGATTGGGAACTTGAAAATGATAGTGTTCCCATGCACCTGATGCCTCTGTCCTTCTCGGTGGTGGAGATTGCAGGTTTGGGAGTGGGGTTTCTTTGCCTGTTCTGTGGTTCTGGTTCGGTGTGAGAGCCATTTTCTCTTTGGCATGCGTGCGGAATCCCACCATGTCAAAACAAAAGTGAGAAGGAAATAGATATGAAGAGCCTCATTGATCTTTGTTTAGGAGTACAAAATGGCACATTGTGCTGCTGGGGTTCGGGGAGGGGGATGGGTAGAAGGGATAAGAGTCACTTGAAGAGATACTTGTTTGTTTATGTTTAGAGATACAGCACTGAAACAGGCCCTTCGGCCCACCGAGTCTGTGCCGACCATTAACCACCCATTTATACTAATCCTACACTAATTCCATATTCCTACCACATCCCCCCTGTCCCTATATTTCCCTACCACCTACCTATACTAGGGGCAATTTATAACGGCCAATTTACCTATCAACCTGCAAGTCTTTGGCATGTGGGAGGAAAACGGAGCACCCGGAGGAAACCCACGCAGACACAGGGAGAACTTGCAAACTCCACACACACTCCACACAGCTGATAAAAATTCAGCTGTAACTGTGGCTGTCACTGCCAAGATGATCTGTGATTTGGTCACGATAAATGTGTGATGTATGTACCAAAGCTACACTGAGGAAAGTAAAACCAGGACACTGGCTTTTGCTTCTGTGTTGTAAAAAACATTATGGGATGTTCGCAGGTAAGGAACCTTAGGAGGTACAGGGACCTGAGCTAAGTGTGCAAAGTGAAAATGTCTTAAACTAATACATTTTGTGATAATGCAGGTACAATGAATGAGTGCTAAACACTGAGCTAGGCTGCAGGAAAGCTAGGTGCGAATTCTGACTCAATTCATGGGTGAGCACGTCTATTTTTATGAAGGGTACTTTCAGATCCTTGGTTTTAGGCACATAAACGTTCTCAGTACATTGACAACCCAAAATTATTGTGTCTCTGTACCACCAGGCTGCCTAACCAAATGATTTGATTAATTGTAGATAAATGCTTTGAGAAAGGACTGAGTGAATCAATTCCACCCAACAATTAGCCTACTCCACACATTTCTACTGAGGTGGTAATGACAGGGCCCATCAGTAGTCCTCAGCATCAAAACAATGGAAAGCATAGCTCAGATATGTCGGGAGCTGTTTTTCCTCCCAAGTCTAAGCACAGCTTTTAATTACCTGCTGCAATGCAGGATCCACATGAGTCGGGTGGGGGTGAGGTGCGGGGGGGGGGTGGGGGGGGGGGGGCCATTGCTCGGGGACAGGGGAAGGACACAACCTGAATGACTGAATCTGATTTAATCAAAACCAGCATGCCAGTGTAGCTATTTGACCTTGGAGCTTGAGTGTGAAGTGTTAGCCAATACCAATACGTCTTTATGTATTTCAGTATTATGCACATTGATTGAAGTGGAAGAAATCAAATAGCAACATCTCTCACTGCATTCTTCTAATAACAGGTTGTAAAATGAATTATGGTATGTGCTCAAATCCTATTAAACTGGAAATGGTCTTCTGGATTTCACACTTCTCTTTACAAATAGTTATTGAACAAAATAATTTTTTTTTCTTAAAGCACACTGGCTAGGACATCACTCAACTTGGATGTGTATTGAACACGTGTTCAAAAACACAATCGGTTTGGCTATTTTTAATGTATATGGTGATATATGACGATGTTTTGTTCTCTAACGATTTTTAAGTCAATATTTACTTTTTTGTTTTCCACGTATTTTCTGGGCTTCACAACTTACTTAAAAAAAAAATGAATAGCCAAAATAATGGACTCAGGCCAAAGTTCTCAGTAAGAAGCCAGATGCATCAGCAACAGGGTTGAGGCATCCATCTTAGAAAAGATGTTGCTATCCTAAAAAGGGAAGAACACAGACTGTTAGATATATTCAGAGACAATTGGAATGCTTCCAATTGGTTGCATAACAAGATTTCAGTCACACTCAGCAAGGCCTGAATTATACAGTGCACACCCAAAATGGCTGAGTGGCAAAAGAATCAGCAATGGATTTGGAGTGTCATTTACTTCTGCAATTGAATATTCCTTCGATTTTTGTTGTGTGCATTTTCTGCATTTCATAAAGAGAGTGGAGAAATCTCATTGCTGTTTGTGGGAGCTTGCTGTGCACAAATTGGCTGACATGTTTCCAACATTACAACAGTGACTACACTTAAAAAGTTCTGAGTTGGCTGTAAAACACTTTGGGCCTTCCTGTGGCTATGAATGACGCTCTCCAAGTGCCAGTTCTTATAAATAGAGAAGTAAAAGTAATTGAGAATTGTGAAGCTTTGGAGCATTTTGACTATACCCGCAAGAACCTTATAAATAAAATTGAGGATGCAGAATGTGTTAGCGGTGAACAGATGGTCTTAGATGTTAATTTGTTAAAATGGTGGCATGAAATTTTTAATAGGCATTGTAATTGGCTTTGTTTGATACTCCTGATTTAACATTATTATCTGGCAAGTCATATGAGGTTCTTAAAAAACAATTTATTTGTGTTTCTGAATTGTGAGGCATGACTGCTTGTTATGGCGCTCAGTAATATTGGATTTTTTCTTGTGTTCAGAGAAAAATATCATAAAACCAAATAAGGTAGGCCATTCAGCCCTTCGCTCACTCATTACAGGCACATAACATCTAAATGTCCCCTTGATTGTCTCCAGAGTTTTTAGTAAGATTATGCCTCCTTGTTCTGGACACCCCCACTAGAAGTAATAGTTTCTCTTTGTCCGCCCTCTCATGTCCTCTAATCAGCTTAAACCCTCAATTAGACCATCCTTTAACCTTCTATACTATCATAATACTAGTCATTTAAAGTCAGATTTTAAAGAAGTAATTGTAACTGAGTAGTTTTGGTCTAAGACTTGATACAATAGTCTTTTAAATGTTCAGGCATGTTTAGTTTAAATTTATGACACTGATATTAGCAATGAACCTAAATTTCTACTGTAAAATGTGTCACATATGCACAAAATGTTTACAGAGGTAAAATGAGCAATTTGTTTTAAGTGTTAATTATTTTTGTTTCCATTGTTTAACTGTCTGATTCCCATTGTGTTGTCACTGATTGAGGATCCATTTATTGTTATGTGAGTCTGTCAGACTTCATTCGGCCACACAGGTTAGTATAAGCCAAGCTTTTTAACAATTTTCTTTTTGCTTGGACTTAGCATGGGCAATTTTTACTGGATAAGGGGCAATTTTCACAAAGAATTTACGGTACAGAAATGGGCCATTCGGCCCAACTGGTCTGTGCTGGCATTTATGCTCCACACAAGTCGACCCCCATCCCTCATTTTTTTACATCGCATTTCCACTGGGGCTGTTCAGCTGCTGGGAACTTGCAGTGAAAATTCATGCAGCAGCAGTGGAAAGCTATCCATAAAAAAAGCAAAAATTGTTGGCCCTATTGTGAAAATGCTAATGTAGACAATAGATCATTAACTAGAGTCTCAGGATCTTTGAAGGGCTTGAGAGGATCCCAGGGGTCTAAGAATTCAAGAGATTTCCTGCCATTTTCTGTTTTTGGTGACTTACTAGCATATTACTTCTGTTACTGTCTATAAATAACCAATGTTTTCTCGACAATGACAGCCCTCCTTTTCTTTAGGAACTTAGGATAGAAATTAAGTCCTTGGGAATGTTCCTGTATTTGAAAGCTTCATAATTCACTCGGGTAGACCTTAAAAGAATGACTATGGTTTTGCAGCAATAATGAATATAAATCATGCATACTGTTGTTATTTGAAATAGCTGTGCAATTGTTTAATGCTTTGTATTTAATATAGCTCACAGCTTATCAATTTAACAGAAGTTAAAAATTTGTAAAGTAGCAAATTAACTTTTTACAGTTTAGTCAGCATAAAAATTAATTGTAATTTAACTAGAATGAATTGCAAGATTGTGAGTTGATTTATCTGCCTGCTAGGAAGACATGACTTTATATACTCGCTCTGCTAATTGCTTTCCGGTGTGGTGCATAGATGACTTTCTCTCTTCTGTAACATCATGAATAAGATGTTATTTCTGTGGCTGTGGTTTGGAATAGTCCTCCCTCCAGGGCACTAGTGAACCAGATGGGTTTTTATGACAATCCGGTAATTCCATAGTCACTATTACTGATACTAGCTTTTTATTCCTGATCTATTTATTACATTAACTGAACTTAAGTTCCTCAACTGCCATGGTGGGATGTCAACTCATGTCGCAGGTCATTACTCCAGTAACATGACTACTATGTTGCCTTACTCCAGCATTGGTAATATTCTTGCTTCTGAAACAAAAGTCTCTGGGTTCAAGCCCTGCTCCAGAATTTGGAGCACATAACTAACATTTATACAGCACTTATAACACAGTAAAATGTCCCAAAGCATTTCACGGGCGAATTATCAGAAACAATTTGACACTGAGCCATATAAAGCCATATATTAGGACAGGCAAGTCGAAGGTTGTTCATAGAGGTAGGTTTTAAAGAGAAACACAAAGGAAGAGGGAGAGCTGGAGAGGTATAGGGTGGGAATTCTGGAGCTTAGACCTAGGCAGCTGAAGGCATGGCCACCAATGAATGAACAAAGAATGCGGAGGATGTACAAGGCCAGAATTGGAGGAGTGTAGAATTCTCAGAGGGTTGGAGGTCTGGAGGAAAGACGGGCAAGGCCATAGAGGGATTTAAACACAATGATGCTATTTTTTAAATCTAGACGCTGCTGGATCAGGATCCAGTGCAGGTCGACGAGCGGGACTTGGTGCTGTGTTTCGTCATGGTGGAATGGAAAATATTCCTTCAGCTGTCCAAAGCAGGTGGTCCTCTCGGAGCAATCCCTGTGCTGCTGGGATACAGAACCTCAACAGACAAAAGGAGACGTAGTCTTTGAATTTGAGCTAAGATGATATTTAAAAAAATAAATGAGAAACCTCTTCACACAAGGGGATGCAAGAATGTCCCACAAGTAGTGCACTGAAGAGGCAAACTAAATTGGGTTTTAAAATTCTCATCCTTGTGTTCAGATTCCTCCATGAGCTTGCCCACTCCCTATCTCTACAACCTCTTGCAACCCTATTACCATCTGAGATCTCTACACCCCTCCAATTCTGGCCTTTTGTGCATCTGCTACTTTCTTCAGCTCCCAATAACGGCTGTACCTTCAGCTGCCTAAGCCCTAAGTTTTGGAATTCTCTCCCTAAACCCACTTCCTCTCTACCTTTCCTTTTTTATGTTGCTCCTTAAAACCCCTACCCCTTCAACCAAACTTTTGTTCATCTGTCCTTCAATCTCCTTATGTAGCTCTGTGTCAAATTGTGTTTAATAACACTCCTGTGATGTGCTTTAGGACAATTTACTACGTTAAAGCTGCTATATAAATGTAAGTTGTTGTATTACAACTACATCTAAAAACAAGTATTTAAATGTCTGTAAAGTGCTTTGCAACATCCTGACTTTGTAAAGCGTGCAAGTGTTTCTTCTTTCTCTCTAGTCAACAGCCAACAACAACTTATATTTACATAGTTCCTTTAACGTAATAAAACATCCCAAGGCATTTCACAGGAGCATTATAAAACAAAATATGACACTGAGACACAAAGCAGGTATGAGATCAGATGACCAAAAAGTTGGTTAAAGAGATAGATTTTAACGAATGCATTAAAGGAGGAAAGTGAGGTAGAGAGGCAGAGAGGTACAGGGAGGGAGTTCCAGAGCTTATGGTCGAGGCAGCTGAAGGCATATCCGTCAATGGTGGAGTGATTAGACTCGGGGTGGTCCAGAGGCCAGAATTAAATGAGTGAAGATACCTTACGGGGTTGTGGGTCTTGAAAAGATTACAGAGATAGCGAGGGGTGAGGACACGGAAAAGATTTGAAAAACAAGGATGAGAATTTTAAAATCAAGATGTTGCTTGACCGGGAGCCAATGTAGGTCAGCATGTATAGGGGTGATAGGGGAATGGGACTTGGTGTGAGTTAAGACACAGGTAGCAGATTTTTGGATGACCTCAGGTTTATTGAGGGTGGAATGTGGGAGACGAGCCAGGAGCGCATTGGAATAGTCAGGTCTAGAGCTAACAAAGACACGATTGAGGATTTCAGCAGCAGATGAGCTGAGGCAGGGTTTAGGTAAGGTAATGTTACAAAGGTGGAAATAGGCGTTCTTAGTGATAGCGCACATATGTGATTGGAAGCTCATCGCGTGGTCAAATATGACAGCAAGGTTGCAAACAGTCTGCTTTAGTCTCAGGCAGTTGCCAGGGAGATGGATGGAGTTGATAACTAGAGAATGGAGTTTGGAGCAGGAACAGAAAAATATGGCTTCTGTCTTTCTAATATTTAATTGGAGGAAATTTCTGCTCATCCAGAACTAGATGTTGGATAAGCAGTCTTTTTTAAATTCTTTCATGGGCTTTGGGCATCACTGGCAAGGCCAGCATTTGTTGCCCATCCCTAATTGTCCTTGACAACTGAGTGGCTTGCTGGGCCATTTCAGAGGATGGTTAAGAGTCAATCACATTGCTGTGGTTCTGGAATCATATATAGGCCAAACCAGGTTAGAACAGCAGATTTTCTTCCCTAAAGGATATTGGGGAAGCAGATGTATTTTTACATTAATTGATGATAGTTTCATGGCATCATTACTGAGACTAGCTTTCAATTCCATATTTCCTCATTAGTCAATTGAATTTAAATTCCACCAGCTGCTATAGTGAGATTTGAAGCCATGTCCCCAGGACATAAATCTGGGCTTCTGGATTACTAGTTACACTGCCATCTCCCCAGATAGTCTGATAGTTTAGTAACAGTGGAGGAGTTAAGAGAGGTAAAGTAGAGTTGGGTGTCTTCAGCATTTGTGTGAAAACTAACAGTGTGCTTTCGGATGATGTTGCCAAGGAGCAGCGTGTAGATGAGAAATAGGAGGGGAGCAAGGATAGCTACAGTTGTACAGTTTTGGTCTCCTTATTTAAGAAAGGATATAATTGCAATAAAAACATTTCAGAGAAGGTTCACTTGACTGATTCCAGGGATGAAAGGGTTACAGAGTGGGGAAGGATAGATTGGTTGGATTAGAGTCTGAAGCAATAAACAGTCTGTGGACTTTGGTGACTCGGTTGTCTTTGGCTGAACTCGGTGGTCCTGAGGCTTTCGGCTTGTAGATGTGGCCAGCAGATTCATTTGTCCTCCAGGAAAATAGCGATGCGGATCAGTTCCTTCATGGGATCTCTGTCTGCTGCAGTGATGCTTTGGTGGTTATGGCCAGCAGGCAGGGATTTAAACTTGCCAGGTGGACTGGGTAGAGAGAGAGAGGGTCCCCCACTTGGGTCTCTTCTGATGAGTGTCCAGTTGTTTGTCTGCTGCAGAGAGAAAAAAGCCAGCTTAAAACACGCAGATGGTGAGCCTGTTACATGATGACTCAATGCGTATTTCCTCTTGCAACTTAATTAGTTCATATCTAGAACTTCCCTTCTCTCCACCAGGGTCCCATTGTTCAAGTGATTACCTTTGAGTGGTCCGTCTCCACCAGTTTAATGTCCCAAGATTGTCTTTAATGTCTTGTTAACGGAGATTGACTAGGTGAGGCACTCCAAACCTCTTAAACCATTGTTCTGGAGGGGACTAGCCAGACAATTTCACACCCTTCCAATGCAGTGGAATGCAAGGGATTTTGATGCAAATTTCAGTGGTCATTTTAGTTGCTCGCAGTCACCTTTTGTCTGTTCCTTTTTCCATTTTTAACATTTAATTCAGGTTTACAGCTGATATGTTAAATATTCATCATTCAGCATAGCATGTGTTCGTGACAGGGTGGATGCTGAGAGGATGTTTCCCCTTGTGAAAACTAGAACTAGGGGACACAATTTAAAAATAAGGCATCTCCCATTTAAGATGGAGATGAGGAGAATTTTTTCTGTCAGAGGATCATTAAACTGTGGAATTCTCTTCCCTAGTTGAGACAAGGTCATTGAATATTTTTAAGGCTGAGTTAGATAGGTTCTTGATTGGCAAGGAGTCAAAAGGTGGACAGGAAAATAGAATTGAGGCCACAATCAGATCAGCCATGATCTTATCAAATGGCAGAACAGACTTGAGGGTCTAAATGGCCTACTCCTGCTACTAATTCGTATGTTTGTATGTTTGTATGGCAGGATGAGAAGCCATTGTAAGTGATATTCTGACTACAATTAGGTAGATAAGAATGGAACCAGGTGAGAGCAGTCCCACCAAGCTGGAGGACAGCGGAGAGGCATTGGAGGAGGTGGCGTTGGAGGAGGATGGTGTGTGGTCAACCATGTGCAATACGGCAGACAGGCCAAGAAGGACGAAAAGAGATAGTTTTCCTTTGTGACAGTCACACAAGATGTCATTTGTGATTCTGATAAGAGCTTAAGTACGGTGGCAGGAGCGGAAACCTGATTGGAAAAATTCAAACATGGAGTTCCGGGAGAGATGGGCAGTTATTTGGGAGGCGACAAAAAGTTTAAGGACTTTGGTGAGGAAAGGAAGGTTGGGGATTGGGTAGTAGTTCACAAGGATGGTGATGTCAAGGGTTGTTTTTTTAAGGAGAGGTGTGATGACAGAAGATTTAAAGGAGAGAGAGACACCACATGAAGAGATAGAACTATTAACAATATCTGCTAACATGGGGACCAGGAGTGGAAGTTGGGTGGACAACTGTTTAGTCAGCATAGGGTCAAGGGAGCAGGAGGTGGGTCTCATGGTCAAATGAGTTTGGAGAGGGCATGAGGGAGAGAAGCTAGAGAAAGATGTGAGTTTAGGGCTAGGGCAGGGCAAAGTTTTAGAGGAGGTTTGGCCAGGTGGGCTAGTGGAAGAGAGGGGCATGGCAGAGGCAGCTGATTGGATTGTCTCGATCTTAGTAACTAAGAGATCCATAAACTCCTCGCACTTACTGTTAAGCTGAAGGTGGAGGAGACAGGGGCGATTGCAGTGGAACCTGCTAATTAAAATTGCATGCTGAGAAACAACAACTGCATCGATACAGACTTTCTAATATAAAGAATTGTGCTAAGGTGCTTCATAAATATGGAAAAGCAAAATGAATACTGAGGCAGGAAAGGAGAGATCTATAGGGTTAAGTAAAAGCTTGAACAAAGAGGTAGGTCATGAGTAGGTTTTTAAAGGTGGAGAATGAAGAAGAAAGGCAGAGAAGGTGCTCCACAGAGTTTGCCACCGATTGTGGGGATGCAAACAAAGGTCTAACTCAGAGGAAGCACATTGCATGATGTCACTTGTTTCCAGGAACCAAATCCATGCTACTAAAATTTTAGAACAGAAATATTTTCCACATTCCTGTAGAGATTACAATTACATAGGAACAGGAGTAGGCCATTCAGTCTCTTGAGCCTGTTCTGCCATTTAATTAGATCATGGCTGATTTTTGTCTCAAACCCATTTGCGCGCCTTGCTTCCATTTCCCCTAATAACCTTACCAAACAAAAATCTATCAATCTCAGTTTTGGCATTTTCAATTGACCTGCCCTCAACAGCTTTTGGAGGGAGAGAGTTCCAACTTCCACTACCCTTTGTGTGAAGAAGTGCTTCCTGACATCACCCCTGAATGGTTTAGCTCTAATTTTGAGGTTTGGCATCCTTGTTCTGGATTCCAGCAGCAGAAGAAATAATTTCTCTCTACCTACTCTATTAAATGCTTTTTTTGATGAAGGGACCACATTTACAATTGGTTGGGTCAGTAATTACAGAGTAAAATACAAACATTATCGTTGAGAAGAAATTTCGGCCACCAACTGAGAGAACCTTTCAGACCTTAAATACACAGCTCTTGAACAATTTGTACCAGGACTGCACCAGCCAAGCCTCCTCAGGGTTTTATAAAGTGCAATAAAGCAATTGGAAGACCTCCCTAAAATGAGTTAAATCAGAGGCCTTTGGCAGGCCATTCAATCTTCTGCTAGTTTTAGTACCTAGTGCACAGAGAACTAAAGTACCAATCAAAAGGATTTAACACCACTTTGTTCAATAAGAAGGATATTACTGTGATAAATCACAACACAATGGTTTTGTTTCTCCACTGCTTAAGCATTCTCAACTTAGAATGAAAAGACTCTTGCCTGTTTATTTTTACAATGCATTCAGAAACCAATAATGCAATAACAATTTAATGTTGTCTTTCGTCTTCATGCAAATAACCCTCTCATGACCTTAGTAACCTGGACCACCAACATAGCAATCTTTCTTTTAAGTCAGCTTGGAAATTTTCTTGGTAGTACTTCTAAGCCTCCAAATAATTGTGTTGGCATCATGCACATTGAATTCATTTAAGAATCGATATGAATCTGAACCTATTAAAGATGGCTCTTTATTTTAAAAAATCAATTTGATAGAATCCATAGAGTTTTAATTTGCTTCATTGTCCTTTAGTTATTGGCATTCAGCTGATTATTTTGGTTTTTAAGAAAGGAAACTTGTTGGACGGAAAAGAGGAACTAACTTGACGGAGGCAGTTACTGACCTTGTTTACAGGGCACCATCAGGTAGCAACAGGATTTGTCAATTATTTGGATCAGTTCTCATTATCAGATGAAGGAGTAACAGTGAGTGGTTAAATCACTATTTAGGCATTAAGACTCAGGAACTCAGTGTTTGAAATACTGGATGTTAATTGTCAGAAGAACAGCTCCTTTATTTACTTGCTTTTAATTAACTATGGAGACCTGTCCTTAGATTCAGTAGAAGTCATACTTCCAGAAATAACTATTTTGAGACTTGTTAACCAAACAAAGCCAACTCCAACAAATTGACAAATTCTAAACTGCATAAAACCGCTTGGAATAATTTTTCCAATTTTCATAAAATTCAGAAGAGATTTGCTTCATGAATTTATATTTCTAGGTGTGTATCTTCCACTGTGTTAGGTGGAAGCCTGCACATACTATTGACCTAAACACTGCATTGCTGGCCTGGACTGACAGATCAAAAGGTCAGCAGAAGAAAACGGTTGCCCCAGTTTGGCCTCTGGTGGTCGTGTGCCACTATGGGAAGGGGAGTGGATGGGGTTGTTGGGGGCAGGGATTGAGAATTGTTATCCTGCGTTTGATAAGGTTCCCCATGGCAGGCTGATGGAGAAAGTGAAGGCGCTTGGGGTCCAAGGTGTACTAGCTAGATGGATAAAGAACTGGCTGGGCAACAGGAGACAGAGAGTAGCAGTAGAAGGGAGTTTCTCAAAATGGAGACGTGTGACCAGTGGTGTTCCACAGGGATCCGTGCTGGGACCACTGTTGTTTGTGATATACATTAATGATTTGGAGGAAAGTATAGGTGGACTGATTAGCAAATTTGCAGACGACACTAAGATTGGTGGAGTAGCAGATAGTGAAGGGGACTGTCAGAGAATACAGCAGAATATAGATAGATTGGAGAGTTGGGCAGAGAAATGGCAGATGGAGTTCAATCAGGGCAAATGCGAGGTGATGCATTTTGGAAGATCCAATTCAAGAGTGAACTATACAGTAAATGGAAAAGTCCTGGGGAAAATTGATGTCCAGAGAGATTTGGGTGTTCAGGTCCACTGTTCCCTGAAGGTGGCAACGCAGGTAAATAGAGTGGTCAAGAAGGCATACGGCATGCTTTCCTTCATCGGACGGGGCATTGAGTACAAGAGTTGGCAGGTCATGTTACAGTTGTATAGGACTTTGGTTCGGCCACATTTGGAATACTGCGTACAGTTCTGGTCGCCACATTATCAAAAGGATGTGGATGCTTTGGAAAGGGTGCAGAGGAGATTCACCAGGATGTTGCCTGGTATGGAGGGCGCTAGCTATGAAGAGAGGTTGAGTAGATTAGGATTATTTTCATTAGAAAGACGGAGGTTGAGGGGGGACCTGATTGAGGTGTACAAAATCATGAGAGGTATAGACAGGGTGGATAGCAAGAAGCTTTTTCCCAGAGTGGGGGTTTCAATTACTAGAGGACACGAGTTCAAAGTGAAAGGGGAAAAGTTTAGGGGGGATATGCGTGGAAAGTTCTTTACGCAGAGGGTGGTGGGCACCTGGAACGCATTGCCAGCGGAGGTGGTAGATGCGGGCATGATGGAGTCTTTTAAGATGTATCTAGACAGATACATGAATGGGCAGGAAGAAAAGAGATACAGAAGCTTAGAAAATAGGCGACATGTTTAGAGAGAGGATCTGGATCGGCGCAGGCTTGGAGGGCCGAAGGGCCTGTTCCTGTGCTGTCATTATCTTTGTTCTTTGTTCTTTTTTTGACTCCGTAGGCTTGTGTTGTTGCATTATCTTTTGATATAGTACTTCAATATGAAGGAGTTATTGATATTCATTTAGCTACGATCCCTCTGTGCCTGTCTTGTAGGTGCCCTTGCTTGTCCTAGTGCTCCTATGTTGTGCTACTCCAGTGGCTGCAGCATGGCTAGTGGATGGCTGCTGACTTTGAGTAGGGGAGATTGCAGATGGCCTTGCAGAACACCCTTGAGCAACTCTGGGCATTAAGGGCCCAGCAGCTCATTTCAGTGGAGACATTTCAGAGAAGGTTGACTAGGTTGATTCGTGGGATGAAGGGGTTGTCTTATGAGGAAAGGTTGAGCAGCTTGGGCCTGTACACATTAGAGTTTAGAAAAATGAGAGGTGATCTTATTGAGGGGGCTTGACAGGGTAGATGCTGAGGGAATGTTTCTCCGTGTGGGGGAATCTAGAACTAGGGGACATTGTTTCAGAATAAGGGGTCATTTAAGGCAGAGGTGAGCAGGATTTACTTCTCTGAGGGTTGCGAATCCTTACAATTTTCTATACCTGCGGAGGCTGAGTTATTGAATATATTCAAGGCTGAGACAGACAGGTTTTTGAACTACAGGGGAATCAAGGGTTATGGGGAACAGGCAGGAAAGTGGAGTCGACGCTAAGATCTTATTGATCTTATTGAATGATGGAGCAGGCTCAAGGGGCTGAATGGCCTACTCCTACTCCTACTTCTTATGTTCATATGTTACTGTTGATTGGGCATCAACCTGCAAATTGATTTTAAAGTCTCAAGCCTCAACGACTAAACAAACGATTAATCCTGAAAGGGTATTAAAAGTGATATTTTCACACAGTGCAGTACTGAAGCAGTGCTGTGCTGTCAGGGGTGCCATCTTTCAGATGAGCTGCTAAACCGACGTCTGCCCTCTTAAGTGGACATAAAAGATCTCATGTTTTGAAGCATTTTTTAATCTTGAATAAACATAAATAAAACAGATTATTTGATTATCATTGCTGTTTGTGGGAGCTTGCTGTGTTACATCAGTGACTACATTCAGTTGTTGCAAAGTGATTTGGTATGTTCTGAGTTTGTGATAGGTGCTATATAAATACAAGTCTTTCTTTTTTCCACCAAACATGCTTTTGTTTGTTGTGATTTGGGATGAATATATAGTTTGAAACTTTAATAAGAAACTTTGCTGCTAATCTAGAGTTTCTTTACAAGGCTTCCTATATGTAGTATTTCAGTAAAATGACATGTAAATGGACTCACTTTCCATCCACTGTTTTATGCACACCATCAGTTTTTTTGACAAAAATAATAAAGCGGTCTTCTAAGGCTGATAGGCTGTACATTCATCAATCAGCTTGCACTCTTGAGTGAAAGTTGACATTCCACAGTCAAGGCTCATGGTCAACAACCATTAAACACTTAACTACAGTTCATTAACCCACCTCAGTGTGAAAGGCAGATCTTGAGAAGTGGAGCAGGAGACTGAATGGAATGATGCACGACCCCCGACAGAGTGACTTGGGAGTTCTCTCACTCATGTGAAAGTGGCCACTCTACTCTTCCTTAGCGTGAATGGAAGTATCTGTGGCACTGGTGAATCATTTTGCATGTGTTGTGGAGAATACTGTCGTGATGGCACTGCTAATAAGGCCCGTCACCATCATTCTCAAGGGCAACGAAGGCGGGGGGGGGGGGGGGGGCAATAAATTCCGACATTTGTAGCGATGCCTGCATCCCGAGAATGAAGAGAAAAGGTGAAGCATCGAAATTGATACTTGAACCTGTGAGCAGACCAGGACATTCACAGATGTTGCCATCGTTAATTCTTATTTAGTTAACAGTTTGGTTGTTAGAATGAACTCCTGCATGTCTATTCCTATCTCCTTTCCTAAGCTCACTGTACTATACAACAGGCACTGCCCTTGCAGGGCTAGTGCTGTTGGGGAGAGTTTAAACAAACTTGGCAGTGGATGGGAATCAGGCTGTAACATTGGAGAGGAAAAACAAGATGTACAAAGAATTGGGGGTGATAGAGAGCACTAGAGTAAGAAATTGTAAAGTGTCAGGTGGGGTCAGAGTAATAAGGAATGCAATAATGTTTAAATTAGATTTGCAGTGCATGTATGTGAACACACAGAGTGTGGTAAATAAGGATGGTAAGTTGCAGGTGCAGGTAGCTGCGTGGGAGCATGATGTTGTGGCAAGAACGGACACCTGGCTCAAAAAGGGGCAGGCCGAGGTACTAAATATTCTTGGATACAAGGCAGGAGGTAGGGAAGGAAAGAAAAGAGGAAAGATGGCAATATTGATTAACGATAATGAGCTGGATTTGTTCCAAGCCCGACGTCGGGTTCTGTGGCGGGAGGGTTCTGGGAGATCGCAGTGGCAGTGGCCCACCAAGGAGCCCGACAACGGGATTGCCAGGCCCAATCATCTTGGCAGTGGGGAAGCTCCGTGGCAACACCTCTGCCGCTCTGCTTTAAATATTAATATTTACCAGTTTGCATACATTATAAATGGAATTTACCGCGATCCTACCAGCTGCTTCCAATGTTCACCTTGAAATGTGGCACTCACGTGCCTTCGCATTCCCGTCCTTGAAAAGCTGCTGCAACCAAGACGAGAGTCCTCGGTGTCCGCAAAATTTGGTAGGTAATTTGGTCTTATTCATTGTTGCAGCAAACAGACATTTACATTAAATTTAAGTAGCCAGAAATGAGGGTGGGTTGCCATCTCGTCTCCTTTCTCCTTCCCTTTCCTATCTGTCCTGAACACCTTGTATCCAAGACTATTTAGTACTTAGTCCTGCCCTTTTATGAGCCAGGCCTCCATTATCGCCACAACACCATGCTCCACACAGCTCCCACACTGCAGCTTATAAACCTGTTCATATTCTAGGGCGCGTTTGGAACTCTGCATCCATTAATCAGGCGTCTGCACGGGGTGTGGGGGGCGCAAAAGGGTGAACTCTGCACGTTTTGCACAGGGGAGGGGGCTAGGGGCAAACTCTGCATCTTTGGAACTTTTAAAAATGGTGCCAGCTCTTGCTCCTGTCTCAAGTGATGCTATTCATGGTGTTGCCAAGGCCGCCCCCACCACCTGATTGAGGGCAGGGGTTGGCCGCCGTGCGTATGTTAATGAGCTGCCGGACGCAAGATCATGGCGGCATGGTGGTGCGTGGTCCGTGTGTGCCGGCCACCATTTTTTTCGCCCGTTGCCACTCCTGGCGGTGGGACAACAGGATTCATCCCAATATTACAGTGCTAGAGAGAGAGGATGTCCTCGAGGAGTCAAGGGCAGAATCTATTTGGTTACTGTTAAGGAATAATAGAGGTACCATTACACTACTGGGTGTATTCTATAGTAGGAAAATATAGAGGAACAAATTTGTAGTTTTTGCATCTCTCTGTATGTAGTTACCTTGCAGAGTATTTATAATGGGGGTCTTTAATTATCCTAATATAGACTTGGATACTAATAGTGTAAAGGGCAGAGAAAGGGAAGAGTTTCTGAAGTGTGTACAGGGGAATTTGTTACATCAGTATGTTTCCAGTCTAACAAGGAAGAAGGCATTGTTGGATCTGGTTCTGGGGAATGAGGTAGGACAAGTGGATCAAATGTCAGCAGGGGAACATTTAGTACAGTTATCATAGTATCATAAGGTTTAGGTGAGCGATGGAAAAGGAAAAAGAGCAGGCCAGAGTAAAGTTAATTAACAGGTAGAGCCAACTTTAATGTGGTAAGAATAGATCTGGCCCAGGTAAATTGGAATCAAAGATTGGGAGACAAAACTGTAATGGAACAATGGGCTGCCTTTAAAGAGGAGATAGTTCGGGTACAGTAGAGGTACATTCCCACGAGGGGTAGAGATAGGTAAAAAAAATCCAGAGTGCGCATGACAGATGTCAGGTCGATAATACAGGTGAGAACCAGGCTGAATATAAAAAAGTTCAGAGGGGAAGTGAAAAAGAAATAAAAGCAGCAAAGAGAGAGGATGAGAAGAGACTGGCAGCTAACATAAAAGGGAATCCAAAAGTCTTCTATAGGCATATAAATAAAAAATGGATTCCTTAAAGGCAAACGTGTTTAACTAATTTGATTGAGTTTTTGATGAAGTACCATTGTATTGATGAGGATAATGTAGTTGATGTGGTGTACATGGACTTCCAAAAGGTGGTTGAAAAAGTGACACATAACAGGCCTGTCAGCAAAGTTGAATAAAAGGGACAGTGCAGCATGGATATGAAATTAGCTGAGTGGCAGGAAACAGAGTGTAGTGGTGAACGATTGTTTTTCAGACTGGAGACCCCAGGGGTCAGTATTAGGACCACTACTTTTCTTGATCTATATTAATGATCTAAACTTGGATGTATAGGGCACGATTTCAAAATTTTCAGATGACACAAAGCTTGGAAGTATTGTGAACTATGAGAAGGATAGTGAAAAACTTCAACAGGACATAGGCTAGTGGAATGGGCGGACATGTGGCAGATGAAATTTAATTCAGAGAAGTGTGAAGTGATACATTTTGGTTGGAAGAACGAGGAAAGGCAATATAAAATAAAGGATACAATTCTAAAGGGGTTGCAGGAGAAGAAGGACCTGGGGTATATGTACACAAATCAGTGAAGGTTTAGGGCAGGTTGAGAAAATGGTGAAAATGGGCTTTGTAAATAGAGGCATAGAGTACAAAAGCACAAAAGTTATGGTGAACCTTTATGAAACACTGGTTTGGCCTCAACTGGATTGTTGTGTATTATTTTGGGCACCACTCTTTAGGAAGGATAAGAAGGCATTGGAGAGGGTACAAAAAATATTTACAACAGTGGTTCCAGGGATGAGGGACTTCAGTTACGAGCATAGATTGGAGAAACTGGAGTTGCTGTTTAGGGAAACGAAGGTTGAGAGGAGATTTAATAGATGTGTTCAAAATCATGAGGGGTCAGGACAGAGTAAATATGGAGAAACTGGAGAAATAGCCTGAAGGGTCGGGAACCAAAGGACACCGATGTAAGATGATTGGCTGAAGAACCAGAGGTGATAGGAAGAAAAGCTCTTTTGCACAGCAAGTGTTTAGGATCTGGAAGGCACTGTCTGAGAGAGTGGTGGAGACAGCTTTAGAACTCAAGAGGTGAGGTGAGAGTGACCGCCCTTGACATCAAGGCAGCATTATTCTGAATATGGCATCAAGGAGCCCTAGCAAAACTGGAGTAAATGGGAATGGGGGAAAACTCTTCACTGTTGGAGTTGTACCTAGTGCTAAGGCAGATGGTTGTGATTGTTTAAGGTCAATCATCTCAGCTCTAGGACATCACTGCAGGAGTTCCTCTGGGTAGTGTCCAATGCCCAACCATCTTCATCTGCTTCATCAATGATCTTCCTTCAGTCATAAGGTCAGAAGTGGGGATGTTCGCTGATGATTGCACTATGTTCAGCATCATTCGCGACTCAATCCACAAACATTCACTCCCTCCAACAGTGGCAGCAGTGTGTATCACCTACAAGATGCACTGCAGCAAGACTCCTTAGACAGCACCTTCTAAACCCACGACCTTTACCACCTAGAAGGACAAGGGCTGCAGATGCATGGGAACACCATCATCTGCAAGTTTCCCTCCAAGCCACACACCATCTTGACTTGGAACTATATCGCTGTTCCTTCACTGTCGCTGGGTCGAAATCCTGGAACTCTGTTTCTAAAAGCACTGTGGGTGTACCTACCCGACATGGACTGCAGCGGTTCAAGAAGGCATCTCACCAGAACCTTCTGAAGGGCAATTAGGGATGGGCAATAAACACTTGCCTGGCCAGCGACGCCCACATCCCATGAATGAATAAAAAAAAGTCAAGGCTTTGAAAAGGGAATTTGATAATTATCTGAAGAGGAAAGATTTATGGGGCTATTGGAAAAGGCAGCGGGGTGGTGGTGGTGGGACAAGCTGAGTAGCTCTTACAGCGAGTAGGCATGGATACAACAGGCCGAATGGCCTCCTTCTGCATTGTTACCGTTCTATGCTTTTCTGGTGACTCACTCAAATTGCCATTCCACATATTCAAGCCAAAGCAGTCAAGAGGCTATTCAACTTTCGAAAACTCCCAGTGAAGCCTGGTGCTGCCCATACTCACTGTCCTCCAGTGGTACTTTGCAGCCTCTTCTTGTCGGAAGACTTTAGACAGGTTGCCTTCACCATGATCTGCTGCTGTAAGCACGCTTGCCTAATATGAGTTAAATCCAGAGATTTGAGCCCATAATCCAGATTGACACTCCAGTGCAGTACTGAGGGAGTGCTGCACTGTCGGTGGTGCAGTCCTTCAGATGAATTGCTCAACCAAGGTCCTATCCACCCTCTCAGGTGAATGGAAAAGATCCCATGATGCAATTCAAAGAAAAGCAGATGAGTTCTGTCTGATGTCCAGGCCAATATTTATTCCTGAGCCATAGATGGAGGCCATTTGGCCCATCATATCTGTGCCAGATCTTTGACAGAGCTACCCAAATAGTCTTTCCCCACAGACCTGAAAATTACACCTTTTCAAGTATATGTCTAATTCCCTTTTGAAAGTTACTATTGAATCTGCTTTCACTCCCTGGCTATGTAAAAAAAAAATTCTCCTTATCTTCGCCCCCGTTTTTGATCTCTTTCCTTTGGTTACCGACCATACTGCCAGTGAAAGTTTCTTCCTATCCACTTTATCATGCAGTATATTTGCTCTGAAACCCTCTTAAGTGCTTCTCAGCCCAGCTTTGTGGAGTGTCAAGTCATTCTACACAGAGTCCATCATCTCTGAATTTCTTTCTATGACTTATTGAAGAAACAAAGGTTCTCCTTGTCAGGAAGCCAAACTGAGCTGCGATCACTTGTCAAAATGCTATTGTTTGGCAAACCACTTGAAATCTTCTGCTCTTCCTTTAAGGATGTGATTGATTTGTAAAACTAAAAACATTCTCAGAGTTGCTGGAATTGCTATCTTGGTTGTGTAAAATACACTGCTTTTTATTACTGATGCTGTTCTCTGCAGGAAAGGATTTACAGATTTCAGATTCTATGGAAACATGACTGTAGTTAAAACCAAGCAATGTGGACTGTGTGCATGGCCTGCATTTCTCGAAATACCAGGTATTCACGGCATGTAGCAGACTCATCTTTTCCGCTCATTTTGTGGATGCCTTTGCACATTAGAATGTGCTGTTTGAATAGAAAGTGACAGTGTGTACTGCATTCCAATTGCTTTATTAGTATTTTCAGATCTGGCAATCCATTATTCTGTTGCAAATTAGACAAGAATTGTTCTGGATTTGCCTTTTGGCTTTTTATTATTTATGAACAGGATGTGGGTATTGTTGTGGTATTGCTGTGGATGTTTGTATCTTCAGCATCTACCTGCTGCCACCATATTACATGATTCACACGGACACAATCAGTGAATCTGTAAAGTAAGTTCTTTTATTGAAGATACAAATATCCACAGGAATACTGGGGAAGGACCTGTTCTTGGCTGTTACATTGTTAGGTGCTTGCAGTGAGTGCTCAGCAGTCACACAGGTCTGTGCATCATATCATGTCTGGGTGATGGTCAGCCATTTAAGGTAAGCCCTTAAAGCAACACTAGCATTTAAAGCAATACCACAACAGGTATCACTGGCAAGGCCAGCATTTATTGCCCATCCCTAATTGCTCTTGAAAAAGTGGTGGTGATTTGTCTATTTGAATACAACTGAATGGCTTGTTAGGCCATTTCAGGTGCAGCGAAGAGTCAACCCATTTGCTGTGTGTCTGGATTCACACATAGGTCAGACCAGGTAAGGATGGCTGGTTTCCTTCCCTAAAGACCATTAACGAACCAGAAAGGTTTTTATGACAATCCAATAATTACCCATTACTGATACTAGCTTTTTATTCCCGATTTATTTAATTAATTGAATTTAAATTCCCCAGCAGTGTGACTTGAACTCACAGTTCTAAATCATTCATCAAGTCCTTTGAATGAGTGGTCCAGTAACATAATCACCATGCTATCGTATCCCAGCTGTGTTGATGTTACCATGGTCACAGGTCATGTTGTAGGCCAATCACGGGCATGCTGATAATAATAACAGAATAGCAGTTACAGGGCTGTGAATTGCAAAATTGTAAGTAGGATTGCTTTTTAAAAGTCTTGGCTTATTAGTTTTATTGGTCCGTAAAAAAAAAAATCCTTCACATGATAATTTGATTTACTTTGAGGAATCACAACACTTTACTCCTACACAAGAGAACATTTTAGGTGAACCAAGATTGTCAGGATATTCAAGCAGTTTCCCTGCTGAATTTCAGGTTTTGAAGATGTTGTTCCAAGCCGAACCTTCATTAATTCTTTGTCACTGTTATGATCAGGTGAGGAGAGGTTGAGGGGGTCTCCTCCTTTCCCTCTTCTTGTTTGACTGCAACAGTGTTTATTTCTTTTTAAAGTGATTGTACTTGCTAATTCAGAGAGTATTTCACTATTTATATGCTATGATCATCAAAGAACCAGTCGGACAGGTTTTCTTGAGTTTAACAATGAAAGAGATTAGCTTTATTGTACTTAAGCTGATCTAAGTAAAATAATAAACTACACTGCAACATTCACTCACTCACGCACTCGAGGGTCACACGTACATACAAATAGGTTACAAAGTGGGGAAGGATAGATTGGTCGGATTAGAGACCAGAGCAATAAAAATGGGTAGACAGTCTGTGAAGTTTAGTGACTGGTTGTCTTCCAGGTGAACTCGGTGGTCATGAGGCTTCCGGCTTGTAGATGTGGCCAGCAGATTTGGTGGTCTTCCTGGAAAACGCCAATGCAAATGAGTTCCTTCATAGGGTCTCTGTCTGCCACAGTGATGCTTAGGTGGTTATGACCAGCAGACAGGGTTTTAAACTTGCCAGGTGGACTGGGGAGAGAGAGAGAGAGAGAGAGAGACCCCCACTTGTGTCTCTTCTGATCAGTGTCAGTTGCTTGTCTGCTGCAGAGAAAATAAAAGCCAGCTGAAAACATTCAGATAGTGGGCCTGTCACAAGAAGGCTCAATGTGTATTTCCTCTTGCAACTTAATTAGTTCATGTCCCAGACTTGCCTTCTCTACATCAGGGTCCCATTGTTCAAGTGATTACCTTTGAGTAGTCTGTCTCCACCAGTTTAATGTCACAAGATTGCCTTTAATGTCTTGTTAATGGAGACTGACCAGGTGAGGCACTCCAAACATCTCACGTCATTGTTCTGGAGGGGACTGAACAGACAGTTCGACTCCCTCTCAATGTAATAGAGTGCAAGGGATATTGATGCAAATTTCAGTGGTCATTTTAGCTGCTAACAGTCACCTTTTAAAAAAAAATTAATTCCGGTTTCCAGCTGATGGAATAAAAAAATCATTTGGCATAGCACATGTTCGTGACAACACAGCCACAAGCTCTCTAAATGGGGGCTAAGATTTAAGACTGATGAACTGGTGGAACACACTGCCCAAGGAGATGTTGGCTCTGGATCGAATCATATAATGTTACAGTACAGAAGGAAGCCATTTTGCCCGTTGTGCTTCTTCTGGCTATTTGAGTTCAAGATGAAGCAGAATATTTCCACCTACACCACCCCAAATATACTGACGCTGGAATTTTATGGCTCCAAAACGGTTGGCATTGAAGGCTGGGTAGGTGTAAAATCGTGGCTGGTGGCATTGGGACAGACCTCCAACTTCTTCCTGCCGGGTGTGCATTTTACCAGCGGCGGATGGCAAGTTGAGTGAAAGTAGCGCGCGCTTCTGTAAAAATGGCAATTGAGAGCTTGTTAAGATTGTTGAAGAGCCAATTGAATGTCATTTTATGTGCCCGTTCAAATTTTATGAGGAGTGCAAAGGGTCCATAGGGCGTCGAAGCCCCAGCAGGTATACAAGAGTGGCAACGGGTGGCAGCCGAGGTCATTGCTGCATTTGACAGCTGTGGGGTCAAGGAATTCACCTTCACAAAAAGGCTGGTGCAGCATGGCCACAGCGTTGAGCATGGAGGAGGGGGAGTTGAGGAGCCAGGACTCTGGAGTCGAACCTCCATTGCGACATTAAACTCCTGGCACAGTTGAGAGGGGGCTGGGATGGGCAACGGTGAGGAAGCAACTAACAGAGTGGCCCTTCAGTCTGGGAATGCCCAAATTCCATGGGCATTGTTGATTCAGGAGGAGAACCTGAGAGGGAGGGAGGTGCAGATACAGCCAGTAGCAACTGACGACCTGTAGGAGCACCCTTGGGATGGGGAAGTGGCAGAAGATGGCATTGGTGCCCTCTTTGCCCTCTCCCCATGGCAGGTCTACACTGCTGGCTGGAGGTCTTCTGAGGCTGCTGCAAAGTTGATCACAGGCAGCTAAGCAGGAAGTGTTCTGGTGCTGGTGGCCCTTTAAAGATGGCGCCAGCACTTCGACTGCATCAGCTGACGACGTGGCGGCCACTACCTCAGTCCCCACTTCTAGTCAGTGAATGGTCAGCCACCCCGCCTGCCAGCTGTTAATTGGCTGGCCGGCCCGCGTGAGATGGCTCTGAGGACAAGGGTGTGAGCAGGAGTACCAGCGCCACTCGTTTCCAGTCCTGATTTCCCCTCCCCACCGGGTCACATCAAATCCCAGCCTAAGTGTTTTTGGAGATAGGGTGCAGTTTCAAGGACTGGAAATTCTAGATGCAATTTAGGGGAATCTTCAAACTACAGCAAAACAGTCTCCTGAATATAGCAAATTTATTTCTCCAGGAAATTGCAGTTAGTGGAGGATAGCTACATGCTGAGTGTAATTTGTTTTATTCTTTCATGGGATGTGGGCATCAATGGCAAAGCCAGCATCTGTTTCTGGCTTCCCTTGAACTGAATGGCCTGCTAGACCATTTCAGAGAGCAGTTAAGAGTCAACCACACTGCTGGGGGTTTGGCATCATATGTGGTCCAGACCAGGTTAGGATGGTAGATTTCCTACCCTAAAGAACATTAGTGAACTCAGATGGGTTTTTACAACAATCAATGATAGTTTCATGACACCAGTACTGAGATTAATTTTCAATTTCAAATTTGTATTTATTAATTGAATTTAAATTTCACTCGCTGCCATGGTGGGATTTGAATAAATGTCCCCAGAACATGTGCCTGGATCATTAGTTTAGTGACATTACCACTACACCACCATTCAATCTCAGTTGTTTAGAGAATTGCAGGCATGATTGATGGGACAATTACTTAATCATCTCCATTCTGACGAGGACTTGTGGCTAGTAATAAACGTGAGAAAGTTCTCACCATACTGTGATAATTAAACCTATGTTCTTAAAGCTTCTGGAGGGAGGAATTTAAAACAATCACTATCACTGGAGAAAAGGTGCAGGGAACTTATGGGACTAAAGGTTGACAGGTCCCCTGGACATGATGGCGTACATCCTAGGATTTTAAAGGAAGTGGCTGTGGAAATAGTGTCCATTGGTTACAATTTTCCAAAATTTCCTAGTTTCTAGAAAGATCCCAATGGATTAAAAAACCACAAATGTAACCGCTCGACCAAGAAAGGGAGGGGTGGGAGACAGAAAGCAGGAAACTATAGGCCAGTTAGCCTAACATCTGTCATTGGGACAATGATGGAATCCATTATTAAGGAAATAGTAGCAGGACATTTAGAAAATCTTAATACAATGAGGCAGCGTCAACATGGTTTTATGAAAGGGAAATTGTGTTTGACATATTTATCAGAATTTTTTGAGGTTGTAACAAACAGGCTGGATAAAGAGGAACCAGTAGATATAGTGTATGATAGAGCTCTATTGTAAATGTTTTACTTCACAACGAAGAACCCAGTATTTAACTACCATTCAGCTCAAGATTGCTTGGTACCTTATTGCTGAAGAAAGCAATAACACAATATGATGGCAGCGATGTGTATTTGAAGACCACAGCGCGGAGGCAGTAGAGCACAGAGCACATCGAAGTAGCAGTACTGCAGATAGGCTCAGCAGTGGTGTTCAATAGGGGCAGCCATCTTGAGCTAGACATCAGTGATCTCTCCCCTTGGAATCCATTGCAGACAGGACAACACGACACATTGTTGGAGGTAGCAGTGGCAGCACGATGACCATCCATTGAAATCGGTGCTCAGAAGAGTGTCAGTACACGAAGGGAGTTGTTTATTTGGACAGTGGCTGGCAAGAAAAGGCAGTAATTGGGTGGAATTAGTCTTGAGAAAAGCGAGCAGCGTCAGTTCACACCTTAATTTTCACGTCATAATTTGCTTCGTGGGCAAAGTCTCCCCAGTCGCAGGCAGAAAGCCCAAGCTGCAGGCACAGAGCTCAGGGCATGGCTAACACTGTAGCACAGCAAAGCTGCAATTTTTTCTCTTCAGGGAAAGCCTCAAAAATAAAGAAAGAGGAAGCCATTTAAAGGGGAAAGCTCCAGCTAAGAATTCTTATACACAAGAAATTTGGCACCATAACTACCAAATGCCTGTCAAAGTCCAAGATCTTCTCCACAAATTGCAACTCTTCAAACAACGCATGGAGTTGTGCTTTTTAGGTATTGCTGTCACAGAGCTCGTCAAGCAAACGATCAAATTAGAAATTGTGATTGGCAACGAAGGGCTTCACTGGATTAACACCTCAGGACGATCTGAAGCAGACCAGAAGGACGCAGTGAAACTCTGGACTACATTAGACGACCAGCTGAAGGTCAAGATTAATTTTAGAATCCATTGTCTGGAACTGATGGCATTCAGACAGCAGTCCAAGGAGACCATCGATCAATTTGTCAGCAGGTGCCACAAGAAAGGAAAAGTCTGTAATTTCTCAGAAATGGAGTTACCGAAAAGGATAATGGAATTGGTAATTGCATCTACCCTGATAGAAGTTTTTCAGAAAGACCTGTTAGACAAAGGGAAAGGGTATGACATTGAAAGTCTCTTGAAAGAAAGCAGGAAGTTTGAGGCCATGGCTGCAAGCAAGTATTGTATACGAGGGCTTGGAGCAACAATCATAGGCCAGGTAACCTAATCATCTCAGCAAGGTGTGGCAAGTGCGGTCTGATGCACCACCCAAGAAATTGCTCTTATTACGTGGATACCTGCAAGGTGTGTGGTCAGAAATGGCACTGGGTAAGGCTGTGCAGGAGGTCTGGAAAATTAGCCAGAAGTCACAGCAGGCCATGGCCTGACAAGAAGCAAACACCACTTTGTGGGAGAAACAGGGTGCATTCGTTAGAACACTGACATGTCCATGAGATAGACAAGGACATGAGTAACAAAGAGGGCACTGAAGGTGAGCAAGCTTTTCATACAGTAGCTGTTGCACACCAGATGAATACAGTGACTCAGCAGGAAGCATTCACCATCATCGACATCATATGCCCAAAGAAGAGTGGCCAGCATAAGCTGTGACTCAAGGTCGTGACAGGGACAAGTTCAGTTACTTTGCCACTGAGAATACTAAACAATATGTACCTGGCAAGATGGGAAGACATGATACAACCTATAAAGGCAAGACTTACTTGGTACAATGGTTCACAAATCAACTGCATGAGAGCACTAACGTTGGAGTGCAGGTATGAAAACTTTGCATCATCACCACATGTCTTTGACATTGTTGACAGCAAGCTTGGATTTTATGTGGAGGTAGAAGCTCCACCCACTGACTGAAAAGTCAGGGGCGAGCTCACCTCAGCCAGGCCTGAAAGCCTTGCTGCGATTTTGCGTGGCCCTGGCTCTTAATTGGCCCTGGGCATTGCCCCTCTGAGTCAGGAAGACCTGCCTCCAGGAACTGCCAGCCAATCAGGGGGCCGGCAGCTCCTCAGTCCCAGCAGTGCCACCGGGAACGATGGCCACTACTGGGACTGCACCCTACAAGAAGAGGATCATGGACACTGGCACCAAAAGGTGAGTGGGGTCTTCCCTCGCCAGGGAAAACTAGCTGGGCCCTGGCGAGGGGGTCTGGGTTGATTAGGAAGGTGGGGGGAGGTGCTTCAGCAGGGTTGGCTTGTGCCTCGGGGGGCCTTCCATGGGGCACAGGGAGCCCAATCAGGATGGCCCCAACAGCCAGCGAGGAGGCTGCCAGGTTTAAGTGGGCAGCCTCCCCAGGTGGATAAGTGCCTGGCAGCTGCTGGTAAAATGTAGCGCTGATGGAAGGAGGCCCTTAAGTGACAATTAATTGACCACTTAAGGGCCTCAATTAGCTTGGGGCAGGCAAGCTGTTTTTAACCTGCCCCCACTGCTGGTAAAATGGCAGCGGGGGCACGTACCAAACAATCTTGAGCTGAATTTTAGTTAAATATTGGGTACTTTATTGTGAAGTAACAAGTTTACAAGAGAGCTCTATCATACACATGTGAATAGACATGTGAACAGAGTACACATGCAAATTGGATACAAAATTGGCTTGGTGATAGAAGGTAGAGGGTGGTAGTGGAGGGTTGTTTTTCAGATTGGAGGCCGGTGACCAGTGGTGTGCCGCAGGGATCGGTGCTTGGCCCTCTGTTGTTTGCCATATATATTAATGACTTGGATGTGAATGTAGGGAGCATGATTAGTAAGTTTGCAGCTGACACCAAAATTGGTGGTATAGTGGACAGTGAGGAAGGTTGTCTAAGGTTACAACATGATATAGATAAATTGGGAAAGTGGGCAAAGGATTGGCAAATGGAATTTAACGCAGACAAGTGCGAAGTGATGTATTTTGGGAAGTTAAACCAGGGCAGGACATATACAGTGAATGGCAGGGCCCTGGGGAGTGTTGTTGAGCAGAGAGATCTTGGGGTACAAGTACATAGTTCCCTGAAAGTGGCAACACAGGTAGACAGGGTGGTGAAGAAGGCGTATGGCATGCTTGCCTTCGTCGGCCGAGGCATTGCGTACAAGAGTTGGGATGGCATGTTACAGTTGTACATAACCTTGGTTAGGCTGCATTTGGAGTACTGTGTGCAGTTCTGGTTGCTGCACTACAGGAAAGATGTGATTAAGCTAGAGAGGCTGCAGAAAAGATTCACAAGGATGTTGCCTGGTTTGGAGGGCTTGAGTTATAAAGAGAGATTGGATAGGCAGGGTCTGTTTTCCCTGGAGCAAAGGAGGCTGAGAGGGGACATGATGGAGGTATATAAAATTATGAGAGGCATAGATAGGGTAGATAGCCAGAGTCTGTTTACCATGGTAGGGGTGACTAAAACAAGAGGGCATAGATTTAAGGTGAGAGGGAGAAGGTTTAAAGGGGATCAAAGGGGTAAATTTTTCACACAAAGAATAGTGAGTATCTGGAATGAGCTGCCTGAGGAGGTGGTGGAGGCAGGAACAGTAGCGACATTTAAGAGGCATCTGGACAGGTACTTGAATGAGCAAGGCATAGAGGGATATGGAATTAATGCAGTCAGGTGGGATTAGTATAGATAGGCATTATGGTCGGCATGGACGTGGTGGGCCGAAGGGCCTGTTTCTATGCTTAACGACTCTATGAAGGCCAACATACCATTTGCCTTTTTTACCACCTGTTGCACCTGCATGCTTACCTTCAGCGACTGGTGTACGAGAACACCCAGGTCTCGTTGCATATTCCCCCCTCTCTGTTTATAGCTGTTCAGATAATAATCTGCCTTCCTGTTTTTGCTACCAAAGTGGATAACCTCACATTTATCCACATTATACTGCATCTGGAATGCATTAGCCCACTCACTCAACTTGTCCAAATCACCCTGAAGCCTCTCTGCATCCTCCTCACAACTCACCCTCCCACCCAGTTTTGTGTCATCTGCAAATTTGGAGATATTACATTTAGTTCCCTCGTCTAAATTGTTAATATATATTGTGAATAGCTGGGGTCCTTGCATCGATCACTGTGATACCCCACTAGTCACTGCCTGCCATTCGGAAAAAGACCCATTTATCCCTACTCTTTGTTTCCTGTGTGCCAACCAATTTTCTATCCATCGCAATACACTACCCCCAATCCCATGCGCTTTAATTTTACATGCTAATCTCTTATATGGGACTTTCGAAAGCCTTCTGAAAGTCCAAATAAACCACATCCACTGGCTCCCCCTCATCAACTCTACTAGTTACATCCTCGAAGAATTCTAGTAGATTTGTCAAGCATGATTTCTCTTTTATAAATCCATGCTGACTCTGCCCGATTCTATCACTGTTCTCTAAGTGCTCTGCTATAAAATCTTTGATAATGGACTCTAGAATTTTCCCCACTACCGACATCAGGCCTATAATTCCCTGCTTTTTCTCTACCTCCCTTTTTAAATAGTGGGGTTACATTAGCAACCCTCCAATTTGTAGGAACTGTTCCAGAGTCTATAGAATCTTGGAAGATGACCACCAATGCATCCACTATTTCTAGGGTCACTTCCTTAAGTACTCTGGGATGCAGACCATCAGGCCCTGGGGATTTATTGGCCTTCAATCCCATCAATTTCCCCAACACCATTTCTGTACTAATACTGATTTCCTTCAGTTCCTCTCTCTCACTAAGCCCTGTGTTCCCCCACATTTCTGGTATGATATTTGTGTCCTCCTTTGTGAAGACAGAACCAAAGTATGCATTTAGTTGGTCAGCCATTTCTTTGTTCCCCATAATAGATTCCCCTGTTTCTGTCTTCACCAATCTTTTTCTCTTCACATACCTATAGAAACCTTTACAGTCAGCTTTTATGTTCCCCACAAGCTTGCTCTCGTACTCTATTTTCCCCTTCTTAATCAATCCCTTGGTCCTCCTTTGCTGAATTCTAAACTGCTCCCAATCCTCAGGTCTGTTATTTTTCCTGGCAAATTTATCTGCCTCTTCCTTGGATCTAATGCTATCTCTAATTTCCGTTGTAAGCCATGGTTTGGCTACCTTTCCCGTTTTACTTTTGCGCCAGACAGGGATAAACAATTGTTGCAGTTCATCCATAACTGTTTTCCATTGCCTATCCACCGTCATCTCTTTAAGTAACGTTTCCCAGTCCGTCGTGGCCAACTCGCGCCTCATATCTTCGCAGTTTCCTTTACTATAAGATTCAGGACCCTAGTCTCAGAATCTACTATGTCACTCTCCATCTTGATGAAGAATTCTATCATATTATGGTCGCTCGTCCCCAAGGGGTCTCGCACCACTAGATTGTCAATTATTTTGTGCATGGATCACAAAAAATTAGCATGCAGGTACAGTGTTACGGACGGGGGTGGGGGGTGGGGAGATATGTGGGTGACTTCCTCTAAACTGATTGTAGACAGTGTTTTAAAAAATATATTTTTTTTTAGTCCCTGGGTGTTTTAGAGGTCAAATAAATGGCCAAACAACAGATTTTCTCATAGGATTAAAAGAGAGATAAATTATTTAATAAACAATATCTGAAAAATATCGCAACCTCACCCATTCACATCTGCACACACTTGCATGCACACAAGAGACAGAGATTAGGGGATAGCGTGCATTTAAGTCTGATTGTTGTAAAAAGAGTTCACCTTGAAACCTTCATGGTTTTCTGGGAGTAACCTTTTAACAGTGGTGCAGGTCTGGTGATCCTTTTCTTAGTTCACTGAAGTATTGCAGACTCCATTGGTTAATATTCAGTCAAAGTCAGTGACGAGAATCCTGTTCTGATTTCTCAGGTGGGGAGTTTTCAAGGTCACCCTGCAGTATCCCTGCCTCTGCAGTTTAAAGATGTTGCAGGCAGTGTCTTCTTGGCTGGAATGGGTTTTCCAGCTTCCTGGCTTTCTGTCCTGCCTTTCAGAGAAGTCTCTTTTTTCAGGAAAAAAATACATTATCAGGTCTGATTTTGGTCAGGTGACCATAGATGCTCTCCCCTGTTGTGTTCATACGATGTCTTTGAATGTGGGGCCATTGTTACACAATCTGATTTGAATTATTGCTTAACTTGATGAAGTGGTGTTGTGTCCCATCTATTAACTTGGCTTTGAATCCTTCTTCTCTCAGAGGGTCATTAATCTTTGGAATTCTCTTCTCAAAAGAGCAGTGGAGGCTGGGTCATTGAATATATTGCAGGCTGAGTTAGACTGATTTTTGACTAAAATCAAGGGTTATGGGAGGGCAGGCAAGAAAGTGGAGTTAATGTAATAATTAGATCGGTCATGATCTTATTGAATGGTGCAACAGGCTCGAGAAGCCTAATGACCTACTTCTACTCCTATTTCTTATGATCTTAGGGTAGAACAGTACACACTTTAGATCTCAGTTATCCATGGCATCAGAAAAACAAATCAAAAGCACAATGTTGTCATTATAGGCTGGGAATTTCCTACATTTACACTCATAAACAGGGTTTACATTGTACTTTCAGTGAAGTTATGGAAGTGGAGCAGCAGCAACTTCAAGTAAATTTCTGGCTATGGTCTCGAAAGGAGATTCCATATAAGTCATTGCTATTTGTGCTGTTAAACCCACATTGTATTCTCCATCGTAGGTAACAATAAAGAAAGAACTTGCATTTGCAAAGTGCCTTTCACATCCTCTAGACATCCCAAAACACTTTTCGAAGTGTCGTCACTCTTGTTATTTAGGAAAATGAGGAAGCCAATATGTACACGGCAATTTATTTTTTATTTTTCTTTGTATGATGTTAAATGAGATTGGAGGACAGACACACAACTCTAAGCTTTGGACTAACTTGAGCTTTCCACAAGAGGAGATAAGACAATATAAATGGTGTGGAAATCGAGAAGCCAGACATCCTTCTGTGTAGAGTTGGACAAGCAGGGTAGTGAAACAGAGAGGCCCAAGAGAGGAAATCAGTCCGGGCCCAACCAGTCCCAACCTAATGGAAGCTTTCTCATTGCCAGTCTTAAAACGTGTCTCTTGAGAATAGTGCTGTTTACAGTTTTTAAATGTACTGTTAATGGAGGACTTAATAAATCACTCAATGGACAGATCAAGTAAACAATATTTTATCTGTTGTTTGCAGGTAGGAGTTTCTGTCTTGAAAAGAAACTGTGATGTCACCGTTAATAGGATTAACTGTTACTACATTATTAGATTGGATAAGACAGGAGGGAGTGAAATTGTGGGGTTTTCTTTTTTAAATGTTTTATTTTGGGATTGAATCATTAGCAGTAATGTCACTGAAAATAGGGAAGAAAGTTGTGCACAATTCAAACTTAAGTCACCTTGCCTTACATTTTCATTCATGCTGTATACTTAAGAGTTGTTAGATAAATATAAATATAACATCTTGAAGGTCAATTTGTTTTTATTTTGTTTTTTCAGGGTGCTTTGAGTGTTGCATCAAGTGTCTGGGCGGTATTCCCTATGCATCTCTGATCGCCACCATCCTACTGTATGCTGGTGTGGCACTGTTCTGTGGCTGTGGTCATGAAGCTCTCTCTGGAACAGTCACAATCCTGCAGAATAACTTTGAGGTGGTAAGAGGTGCTGGAGACACCATAGACGTTTTCACTATGTAAGTAATTCTACTTATTGTCCATTCTCGTTCACAGGCCTTGGTGTGGCCTACAGTCTCAGCTGTATCAGTTGTGGCTCAATTGGTAGTACTCTTGCCTCTGAGTTACAAAGGTTACAGGTTTAAGTCTTTCCCCTGAAACTTGAGCACATAATTCATGCTGACTCTAGTGCAATACTGAGGGCATGCTGCAGTATGGAGGGGCAGTCTTTTGGATGAGATGTTGACCCAAGACCCAGTCTGCCCTTTCAGGCAGATGCAAAAGATCCCATGGCACTATTTCAAAGAAGAAAAGGAAGTTCCACCTGGTGTCCTGGGATTTATCCCTCAACCAACATCACTGGAATATATTAACTGCTCATTCCAGCAGTGACTACACTTTGAAAGTGCTCAGTTTGCTGTAAACAGCTTTGGGATGCCCCATAATCATGAAAGGGGCTACCAAAATGCAAGTCTCATTGTTTCTCCTTCATTAATACATTTCAGTTTTATCCCAAACTTTAAGCAGTCGATTTCTCTAAAGGTTAAGTAATATTGTCTTAAGATTAGTTTGCACTAAAAATCCTTTTATTTATTTCAACTGTCCAGTTTGGGGCAAGATTATACCACAAACTGCAATGTTGTGTCAAATAGCTGAAGACTTATCAAAGCATTACAGACCAGTAGGTCCCATGTTTGATTTGCAGGTTTAGTTGATCTCTGCCAAGCTAGTAACCAGGTACTGAATGCTCGTAGTCCGTGAGATGGGAAATCGTTCAGGTTTGCTGCTTCTGACCACTGTTCTTCACCCCTTTCAGATAGCGTGGACTTTGTGCAAGAATAGGATTGGGGTCATGAGATCGTTGTTTTGTTGAATAGCTGTTGATCACTATTAAGACACCCCGTGTGAAGAATAGTTTGAAGCATAAGGTAGCAGAGGGCACCTGGTCCCTGTGGAATTGTCTCCTCAACAGTAGTCCGTGCCTTTACGAGAGGAAGGGGAAAAGAAAAATGGCCTTAAAAATGGAGTGAATGTGAACCAAAGTCTTGACTGTTTGTTATACATGGGCTTTCCGAGGTTAGCATATAATATATATATATATATCAATCAAGACCATTGCATGAATGGTATCTGTGAAGAAGTCTTCAACTTAGAACTCCTAACTGAAGTATCAGAAAAGCATGAAAGATGGGTGAGAGGATTACTCTATCATACAAAACAAAGACCTAATGATATTAGAGACGTTGGTTTCTGTAGTTTCGCTACTGGCAAGGGAACCAGAATGAGAGTTCAAATTTCCTTCTGCCTTTGAACAAAAGTACTATTAGGCAATAGGAAAGTATTACTTTCCACACTTTTTCAAGTAAAACAAGTGCAGTGTTGTAAAGATATAGTCCACGAGGAGCAAACTGCTTTGAAAGGTGTTACTCTCATCCACCATGTGGACTTAGCATTGTTAAATCTGTATTATTGTATGATGCACTAGGAACAGGAGTAGGCCATTCAGCCCCTTGATCCTGTTCTGCCAATTAATTAGATCACAGCAGGTCTGCAAGTTAATTCCATTTATCTGCCTTGGTTCTGTGTACCTTAATATCCTTGCCTAACTAAAATCTATCAATCTCAATTTGGAAATTTTTAATTGATCCCTAGTCTCAACAGCTTTTTTGGGAGAGAGAGTTTCATTTCTCCACTAACTTATTGTGTGAAGAAATACTTCCTCACATCACCTCTGAACGACCTAGCTCTAATTTAAGGTTATGCCCCCTTGTTTGGGACTCCCCCACCAGAGGAAATAGTTTCTCTTTAACTACCCTTTCAACTCCTATAATCATCTTAAACACCTCGATGAACCAGAGCTTTATATATATCTGTAACATAATAGCAAGAATTATCTGTGTATACCATGTGTAGCATAATTGAAAAGTCTGGACCTATCGTCTATCACCTACTTTGTGAAAGTTTTTATCTTAACACAGTTGAATTGATTCTTGGATGCTCTTTCTAGCCATCCATGGGAATTCAAACTATCAATTGCCAGTTCTAAAACAGGTTGGCAGAAGCAAAGCACTGGAGGAACATTATTGTCTGGCTTATGACATTTTATGCTCATTGATTGTACATTCCAATGATTTGATCTTGATGTTTACAATTCTTTGTCACAAACTGAATCTTTCCAAGTACACTTTAAATCTGTTTAACAAAGGACATGGTCAGGTTCCCAGTTAGGTACTTTAGAGTGCAGACTAGGAATACAAACATACTATGCTACTTGTAGTCAAATTAATTTATTTCTGAAATTGAGCTTAGCAGAAGGTTATGGGTGCAAGGCCCCACCCCAGAACTTGCTGGTACTTCAGTGTAGGACTGAAAGAGTCCTGCAGTATCAGAGGTGGTTTTCTCTAGGTGAGATGTTAAACCCTTTCTGGTGGTTGAAGTCACAACGCCACAAAGTCACAATACTTATTTAAAGAAGAGCAAGGCTAGCTCAATGGAAAATTTCTAAACTGAGACTGATAGATTTTTGTTTGGCAAGAGCATTAATGGTTATAGAACCAAGGCAGGTAAATGGAGTTAAGTTACTTATCAACAACCATTGCAGAACAGGCTTGAGGGGCTGAATAGCCTATTCCTGTTCGTATATTATAGAAGGTAAAGTGAAAGATGGTGTACATATTCTTATGCATTAAATATAATTTTGTGAAAAGGAAACCTTAACTTGAATTACTTTAAGGTTAATAATGTTATTAAACTCTTTTCCATGTGTCCAAAACAAATGTTGCAAATGAGCTAGTCAAATTTGCAGAGCTGCCTTGGATATTGAAACAAGTAACAGTACAGGAGCAACCTCTGATCAATGTATGTGTTGTTTCCCTCAGTTCCTTTCGCTGATGTATTTTAATGAGATGGTATTTCATTTTTATGGATGACTGAACACTTTGATGTGTTTCTTGAAAGAACCAGTCTTATGTGGGTTTGAATGGACCTAGTTTATCAGTGGGTTTAAAAAAAAAACATTTTAATAATTCATTCATGGAATGTAAGTGTTGCTGGCAAGGCCAGCATTTATTGCCCATCCCTTGTTGCTCTTGAGAAGGTGGTTGTGAGTCACCTTTTTGAACCGCTGCAATCCGTGTGGTGAAGGTACACCCAAAGTGCTCTTAGGTAGGGGGTTTATGATTTACTGCTTCCCATGACGGGAATCCATAGTGAGAATTTGTAGCTCACATGACTTTCCACTCATTATATGTGAAATAACAATTTTCTGTATGTGTCAGAGAAAGAGTGTTTCAGAGGGGACGGAGTGGGCTACAGTCTTTTGATGAAGGCACAGTAAACCTATTCAATGCTAGGATCACTACTTTTCATTTATATATATAAATGAATGGATCTTGGAATACAGAGTAACATTTCAAAATTTGCCGATGATACCAAACTTGGAGGACTAGCAAACAATGAGAGTGATACAAATTGACTGCAACAGGACATAGGCTAGCAGAATGGAAGACAAATGGCAATTGGAATTTAAAACAGGCAAGTGTGACGTGATGCATTTTGGCAGAAGGGATTGGGAGAGGCCATATAGACTTAATGGCATATTTCTAAAGAGTGTACAGGGACGAAGGGACCTGGGGGTGCCTGTGCATTGATCTTTGAAGATGGCAGGACATATTGAAAGAATGATCAGCAAAGTGTATGGGATCTTGGGCTTCATAAGTAAAAGTAATGAGCACAAAAGCAGGGAAGTTATGCTGAACCTTTATAAAACTCTGTTTAAGCCACAACTAGAGCATTGCATCCAGTTTTGGTTACCACACTTTAGAAAGGATGCAATGGTCTTGAGAGGGTGCAGAGAAGACTTACAAGATGAGGGATTTTAGCGACAAGGATAGGTTGGAAAAGCTGAGGTTGTTCTCCCTGGACCAAAGGAGATTGAGGGGAGATTTGATAGAGGTATACAAGACTTGGATAAGGTGGACAAAGTAAAACTGTTCCCTTTAGCTGATGATACAAGGATTAGGAGACACAGATGTAAGATTTCGGGCTAGAGATGCAGTGGAGACATGAGAAAGAACTTTTTTTAAGCCGTGAGTGGTAATGACCTGGAACTCACTGCCTACCAGGGTGGTGGAAGCAGAGACGATGAATGATTTCAAAAGGAAATTGGTTGGGCACTGGAAGGAAATAAACTTGCAGGGCTACTGGGACAGACTGGATTCCTCTACGGAGAGCTGTCATGGATTCAATGGGCCAAATGGCCATCTTCTGTGCTGTAAATGGCTCCAGCTGCAGTGCTGAGGATGTGGGGTAATAGTGGATCTTCCCAGCACTGGTAATATTTTTGACGGATGTGAAGAAAAATTTTGAGAGGCAGTGGTTTTTGCCAATCTGATTCCAATGGGAAATGAAGAATGTTTTCCCCTGCCTCCACCCACCTACCTGAATAACTTCCCTAAATCAGTATGAGAAATGAAAAGGTCCCATTTTGATCTTCAGAAATAAAGGCCATTTTTAATGGGTATCAAGTGCACACAGCTTTTAAACAAGTTTTGCTTCTATTTCCCTGTCGGAACTCGAACTGGGGGACCGACAGAATAACTCACCATTCCAAACTGAAAGGAACATATCTCCGGACTTAGATATTAGCTTCCTAACTTCTGCACTAATTAAAAGGGAATTCTGCCCTGGGGAAAAATACCTGCAAAGGCAAAGGGGTAAAGTACGGCCTAAATCATTTGATGCACTCACATTGATTATTTTCATTCTTTTTTTAAAAAATACTAAGACAAGAAAATTGAAACTAAGTACGAGAGTGGTACATGATAGAACATGTCCCTGATGGTGTTACAAATCTGTACGTACTGCTCATCCATGGTATTGTTTGTAAATTGATACTTGTAAATTTGACCCTACAGGATTGATATCTTCAAGTACGTAATCTACGGTGTGGCAGCTGCCTTCTTTGTCTATGGCATTTTACTGATGGTAGAAGGATTTTTCACAACTGGTGCCATTAAGGATCTCTATGGAGACTTCAAAATCACCACCTGTGGCCGCTGCGTTAGTGGCTGGGTATGTAATATTATTTCATTGTTTGCTGCCTTAGTGTAGGTCCATACTGAACGCAATTGAATGCTAGTCGAGTGTAAATCACATCCTATGCTTTCTTCAGTTAAGAGCCTTCCCTGTCAGCATTGGCTAATTTAATTTTCTATCTGCCACCAATATTTTTAATTCATTCTGCGTATATGGGCATTGCTAATAATGCCATTATTCATTGCCCCGAGAAGATGATGGTGAGTACTTGAACTGCTTGAACCACAGCAGTGTGGTGAAGGTACTCTTACAGTACTGTCAGGTAGGGAGTTCCACGATTTTGACCCAGTGGCCATGAAGGAGTAGTGATATATGTCCAAGTCTGGTTGTGCCTGGAGCACTTGCCTCCACACCTCATTACAGCCTTGGTCCAAACATGGAAAAAAAGCTGAACTCCAGAGGTGAGGTGAGAGTGACTGCCCTTGACATCAAGGCAGCATTTGACAGTGTATAGCATTAAATAGCCTTCCTAGAACTGAAGTTAATGGGAATCAGGAACAAAATTCTCCAATGGCTGGAGTCATACCTAGAACAAAGGAAGATGTTTGTGGTTGTTGGAGGCCAAGCAACTAAGCCCCAGGACATTGCTGCAGGAGTTCCTCAGGGTAGTGTCCTCGGCTCACCATCTTTAACTATGATCAGTAACCTTCCCTCCATCATAAGGTCAGAAATGGGGATGTGCGCTGATGTTGGTACAGTGTTCAGTTCAATTCGCAATTCCTCAGATAATGAAGCAAGACCTGGACAACATTTAGGCTTGGGATTATAGATGGAAAGTAACCTTTGCACCACATAATTGCCAGGCAATGACTATCTCCAACAAGAGGGAGTCTACTTATCTCCCCTTGGCACTTAATAGCATTACCATTTTTGAATCTTCTACCATCAACATCGTGGGTATTACCATTGATCAGAAACTTAACTGAACCAGCCACATAAATATTGTGGCTACAAGAGCAGGTTAGAGGTTGGATTTTTTGCACAGAGTGACTCACCTCCTAACTCCTGAAAGCCCATCCACCATCTACAAGGCACAAATAGGAGTGCGATGGAATACACTTCACTTGCCTGGGTGAGTGCAACTCCATCACTCAAAACACCATCCAGAACAAAGAAGTCAGCATGATCAGCACCGCATCCACTGTGTCCCTCCACCACCATCACACAGTGGCAGCAGTGTGTACCATCTACAAGATGCTCTGTAGCAACTCACTACTTCTTCAACAGCAACTACCAAACCCACAACCTCTATCGCCTAGAAGGACAAGGGCCGTAGGAGCATGGGAGCACCACCAACCCCAATTGCCCCTCTAAGCCACACAGCATCCTGACTTGGAAATATATTGCTGTTCATTCATCTTTGCTAGATTAAAAGCCTGGAACCTTCTCCCTAACAGCACTGTGAAGGTACCTTCACAACACGCACTGCATCATTTCAAGAAGGCAGCTCACCACCACCACCACTTTCTCAGGAGCAATTAGGGATGGGCAATAAATGCTTGCATTGCCTGAGTCGCCCACATCCTGAGAATGAATAAATAAATTCTTTCTAAAAAAAAGTCAGGATAGTGTGAGGCTTGGAGGTGACGGTAAGAATTTTATGGCCTTATTGAATTTCACGGCCTTGAAGTTTTAGTAGAATAAGGTACAACATATGGTCTAAGACTTCAAAGCAACAATCAACAGAACAAAAAGAATTCTAAAGTATGCCGCCAAAATGGTTCTGGGACAATTTCACTCATCTCTTTCTCATCTGGGTGCAAGTCGTCTAAATCGTGCTCTGCTTAAGCTGATCCCACCTCCATTTTCTGCTTCAACCCACTGCAATTCGTCCAACATACTTCAGGTGTGAAACGATGCCATGGCGATGAACATGGAAACAGAAGTTGAAACCTAATATCCGCTACTGGCTTCAGAGACCAGTGTGAGGAGTATTGGCCATTGTCTCTGGGACCTTCTGGTCACTGTCCAAAAGCAGCCGCCTCTAACCCCGAGAATCTTTCTACTGACCCTGGAAACAGTGGCTGTAAATACCAAGTTTCACTGACTTGGACCTCCACGAGGGAGAAAACAGGAAATTGAGGCAGGAGGTGTAGAAACATTAACATAAACGCATTTACAAAGCCTTTGAATAGTTTCTTCCTCTGGCAAAACCCTCCGAGTATGATGGGAATGCAAAAATTACACACCAGAAGAGAAGATTGGGTGTTAAAAGTGAATGTTGAAGGAAGTTATGTAGAACTGTACAGCACCCTGTCAAGCCTCACTCGTACTCCAGGCGTGGTCACTGAGACGCAAACGTTTGAGCTGGTTCAGAGAAGAGCTACAAAGCTGACCCCAAGTGGGCAATTTGATTGTAATTCACACATTGGCAGACTGATGGAATCGGGTGTAGTGCTGGTTATACATCCTGCCTGACTTACTCTCCATTAAAGTCAATATTAGGTGGGGTGTAAAACTGCTATTCCACTTGATCCCATCAGTTCCTTAATGGGAGAGTTAGTTAAAATTATCCACTTACCGTCTGTACGCTGAGGTATGAGTAAAGACTGGAAAAATTCTTTTTAAGTCCAGAATGCTACAGCTGAGAAGTGAGTTTTGGAGGTTTGTAAACAGTTTGGAAAAGGTAGATCTAGAAAATTATTTGAAGCCACATTGTGCGAACAGGGGAAAAGGACACAAAGTTGAAACTAGTTAATGAAAAATGTAACATTGAGATCAGGAAGGTCCTCACACAGACTGATTTACACATGGAAAGGACATCTCAATGGAGTAATAAAAGTGAAAATCATGGAGTCACTTAAGAAACAGCTGGATCCTGCAATGGGAAAGGGGGAAACTGCGATGTTTCTGGTTGGATAACCTAAAATAGGCGAAATCTCTTTTACTCTCCTAGCACAATCAATGATAGAACTTGGATAAGTAGTGAGGAGTCAGCAATACGAACATGGACTTTCCAGGTTTTCCTCTTCTGTTAGCATGTGCTACTATTGGTATAGTCTGGTAGAAAGCTGCCATTAAAATGCTGTGCGAGCCGAACTTGTGCTCATGTCATTGCTCATTCAGTTCGTATCAGCAGAGCTCTGTTTTCTACAAGCAGGAACTCAAACCATTCTGCCTTGTAACAAATAAAACAAAACAAAAACAGAATCCCAGGAGAGAAGACTACTAGCTGCAGTCTGGCACCCTCAAACGATTACTGCCTTGAGGCATAAAATGTAGACATGCATTGTTCACACTGTTGTAACGATGCGGTGAAAATCTAAAGTAACAACCAGGTGGTGGCAGATTGTCGACTGGCATTGCCAGCAGTAACACTATTGTCACCTGCCAAAGGGAAAATCGTTGCCATCGTTCAGCCCTGGCACAGGCACGAGGGGTTGAATGACATCCATCTGTGTTTTATCATGATATTATTCAAACCCTCTTTCACGTTAAACCTCACATTATTGCTACTCCCACTTGCAGATGCAGAATCGATCGGCTATTCTGTTGACATACCATAGTTAAACAGCAGCTTTTTTAAATCACTTACTAATCAATACATGCTATAGATTGCGGTTAAGAGCATGAAACTGTGTAAGGACTCCTTCAACAAAAGCCTCTTGCTGTTTAAAAATGCAAAAGCAAGGTTGCCAATAAGACAGCTAAAGCAATAAATGTTGCAGAGGGTGCATCAGTGCAAAACCTGTCATGATAGTACTACAGTGTGCATGCATGATGATATGGAGTAGTGTTTTGCCAGTTTGATACCTCGCCGTATGCTCTGAGAATTGCAGTGATGATGGTAGCCCCAAATTGATCCATTCCTCAGTTGGTCATTTGTTTACACTTTATTGTCATCGACAATAAAAGTAACTGAACCGGCACAGCAAAAGGGCAGACTTTACCGTTTTCTCATTTTCATCCATGTCTTCAAATCCCTCCATGGCCTGGCACCCCCCCCTCCCTCCCATCCCCTCTCTATCTCTGTAACCTCCTACAGCCCTACGACCCTTCAAGATCTCTGCACTCCACCAATTCTGACCTCTTCCACATCCCTGATTTTCTTTGTTTCACTTTTTGTAGCTGTGTCTTCAGTATGTGACCTAAGCTCTGGAATCCCCTTGCTCTTGTTAGACCGCATGACGGCTCTCGAGCTGCGGATGGACTCACTTTGGAGCATGCGCGATGCTGAGGAGGTCGTGGATAGCACGTTTAGTGAATTGGTCACACCGCAGATTAGGATTGCTGAGGGAGAAAGGGAATGGGTGACCAAAAGGCAGAGAAAGATCAGGAAGGCAGCGCAGGAGTCCCCTGCGGTCATCTCCCTCCAAAACAAGTATACCGTTTTGGATACTGTTGAGGGAGATGGCTCACCAGGGGAAGGCAGCAGTAGCCAGGTCCATGGCACCGTGGCTGGCTCTGCTGTTCAGAAGGGCGGGAAAAAGAGTGGAAGGGCTATAGTCGTAGGGGATTCGATTATAAGGGGAGTAGATAGGCGGTTCTGTGGTCGAAAACGAGGCTCCCGAATGGTATGTTGCCTCCCAGGTGCACGGGTCAGGGATGTCTCAGATCGGCTGCAGAACATTCTAAAGGGGGAGGGTGAACAGCCAGTTGTCATTGTGCACATAGGCACTAATGATATAGGTAAAAAACGGGATGAGGTCTTACAAGCAGAGTTTAGGGAGTTAGGAGCCAAGTTAAAAAGTAGGACCTCAGAGGTAGTAATCTCAGGATTACTACCAGTGCCACGTGATAGTCAGAGTAAAAATGAAAGAATAGTCAGGATGAATGCGTGGCTTGAGAGATGGTGCAGGAAGGAGGGGTTCAGATTTTTGGGACATTGGGACCGGTTCTGGGGGAGGTGGGACTATTACAAATTGGACGGTCTACACCTGGGCAGGACTGGAACCAATGTCCTTGGAGGTGCTTTTGCTAACGCTGTTGGGGAGGGTTTAAACTAATGTGGCAGGGGGATGGGAACCAATTGAGGTCAGTTGACAGTAAGGAGGTAGTAACAAAAGCCTGTAAGGAACTAGATAATGAAGTCAGTGTGACTAAGGGGAAGAGCAGGCAGGGAGCAGATGATGAATATAAAGGGACTGGTGGTCTGAGGTGCATTTGTTTTAATGCAAGAAGTGTAGTAGGTAAGGCAGATGAACTTAGGGCTTGGATTAGTACCTGGGAGTATGATGTTATTGCTATGACTGAGACTTGGTTGAGGGAAGGGCATGATTGGCAACTAAATATCCCAGGATATCGATGCTTCAGGCGGGATAGAGAGGGAGGTAAAAGGGGTGGAGGAGTTGCATTACTGGTCAAAGAGGATATCACAGCTGTGCTGAAGGAGGGCACTATGGAGGACTCGAGCAGTGAGGCAATATGGACAGAACTCAGAAATAGGAAGGGTGTGGTAACAATGTTGGGGCTGTACTACAGGCCTCCCAACAGCGAGCGTGAGATAGAGGTACAAATATGTAAACAGATTATGGAAAGATGTAGGAGCAACAGGGTGGTGGTGATAGGAGATTTTAATTTTCCCAACATTGACTGGGATTCGCTTAGTGTTAGAGGTCCAGATGGAGCAGAATTTGTAAGGAGCATCCAGGAGGGTTTTCTAGAGCAGTATGTAAATAGTCCAACTCGGGAAGGGGCCATACTGGACCTGGTGTTGGGGAATGAGCCCGGCCAGGTTGTTGAAGTTTCAGTAGGGGACTACTTTGGGAATAGTGATCACAATTCCGTAAGCTTTAAAATACTCATGGACAAAGACGAGAGTGGTCCTAAAGGAAGAGTGCTAAATTGGGGGAAGGCCAACTATACCAAAATTCGGCAGGAGCTGGGAAATGTAGATTGGGAGCAGCTGTTTGAAGGTAAATCCACATGTGATATGTGGGAGGCTTTTAAAGAGAGGTTGATTAGCGTGCAGGAGAGACATGTTCCTGTGAAAATGAGGGATAGAAATGGCAAGATTAGGGAACCATGGATGACAGGTGAAATTGTGAGACTAGCTAAGAGGAAAAAGGAAGCATACATAAGGTCTAGGCGGCTGATGAAAGACGAAGCTTTGAAAGAATATCGGGAATGTAGGACCAATCTGAAACGAGGAATTAAGAGGGCTAAAAGGGGTCATGAAATATCTTTAGTAAACAGGGTTAAGGAAAATCCCAAAGCCTTTTATTCATATATAAGGAGAAAGAGGGTAACTAGAGAAAGGATTGGCCCACTAAAGGACAAAGGAGGAATGTTATGCTTGGACTCAGAGAAAATGGGTGAGATTCTAAACGAGTACTTTGCATCGGTATTCACCGAGGAGAGGGACATGACGGATGTTGAGGTTAGGAACAGATGTTTGATTACTCTAGGTCAAGTCGGCATAAGGAGGGAGGAAGTGTTGGGTATTCTAAAGGGCATTAAGGTGGACAAGTCCCCAGGTCCGGATGGGATCTATCCCAGGTTACTGAGGGAAGCGAGAGAGGAAATAGCTGGGGCCTTAACAGATATCTTTGCAGCATCCTTAAACACGGGTGAGGTCCCGGAGGACTGGAGAATTGCTAATGTTGTCCCCTTGTTTAAGAAGGGTAGCAGGGATAATCCAGGTAATTATAGACCGGTGAGCCTGACGTCAGTGGTAGGGAAGCTGCTGGAGAAGATACTGAGGGATAGGATCTATTCCCATTTGGAAGAAAATGGGCTCATCAGTGATAGGCAACATGGTTTTGTGCAGGGAAGGTCATGTCTTACCAACTTAATAGAATTCTTTGAGGAAGTGACAAAGTTGATTGATGAGGGAAGGGCTGTCGATGTCATATACATGGACTTCAGTAAGGCGTTTGATAAGGTTCCCCATGGCAGGCTGATGGAGAAAGTGAAGGCGCTTGGGGTCCAAGGTGTACTAGCTAGATGGATAAAGAACTGGCTGGGCAACAGGAGACAGAGAGTAGCAGTAGAAGGGAGTTTCTCAAAATGGAGACATGTGACCAGTGGTGTTCCACAGGGATCCGTGCTGGGACCACTGTTGTTTGTGATATACATTAATGATTTGGAGGAAAGTATAGGTGGACTGATTAGCAAGTTTGCAGACGACACTAAGATTGGTGGAGTAGCAGATAGTGAAGGGGACTGTCAGAGAATACAGCAGAATATAGATAGATTGGAGAGTTGGGCAGAGAAATGGCAGATGGAGTTCAATCAGGGCAAATGCGAGGTGATGCATTTTGGAAGATCCAATTCAAGAGTAAATGGAAAAGTCCTGGGGAAAATTGATGTCCAGAGAGATTTGGGTGTTCAGGTCCACTGTTCCCTGAAGGTGGCAACGCAGGTAAATAGAGTGGTCAAGAAGGCATACGGCATGCTTTCCTTCATCGGACGAGGCATTGAGTACAAGAGTTGGCAGGTCATGTTACAGTTGTATAGGACTTTGGTTCGGCCACATTTGGAATACTGCGTACAGTTCTGGTCGCCACATTATCAAAAGGATGTGGATGCTTTGGAGAGGGTGCAGAGGAGGTTCACCAGGATGTTGCCTGGTATGGAGGGCGCTAGCTATGAAGAGAGGTTGAGTAGATTAGGATTATTTTCATTAGAAAGACGGAGGTTGAGGGGGGACCTGATTGAGGTGTACAAAATCATGAGAGGTATAGACAGGGTGGATAGCAAGAGGCTTTTTCCCAGAGTGGGGGTTTCAATTACTAGAGGACACGAGTTCAAAGTGAAAGGGGAAAAGTTTAGGGGGGATATGCGTGGAAAGTTCTTTACGCAGAGGGTGGTGGGCACCTGGAACGCATTGCCAGCGGAGGTGGTAGATGCGGGCACGATGGAGTCTTTTAAGATGTATCTAGACAGATACATGAATGGGCAGGAAGAAAAGGGATACAGGACCTTAGAAAATAGGCGACATGTTTAGAGAGAGGATCTGGATCGGCGCAGGCTTGGAGGGCCGAAGGGCCTGTTCCTGTGCTGTGATTATCTTTGTTCTTTGTAAAACTCCTCCACCTTCTCAAGCAGTGCATTCCAGATCATAACCACTCATTGCATGCAAACGTTTTTCCTCATGTCACCGATCAATTTAAGTCAGTTTCCTCTGGGTCTCGACCCTCCGCCAATGGGAACAGTTTCTTTCTAACTATTCAGTCTAGGCCCCTCATGATTTTGACCACCTCTATCAAATCTCCTGTCCTCTTCTTTAAGAAGAACAACCCCAGCTTCTCCAATCTGTCCACATAACTGAAGTCCCCCATCCCTGGAACCATTCTTATAAATCTAAATTCCTAAATTCGTAAATTTAATTTTCTCTGTGGCTTTATGGCTTGGTGGCCAGAACTGAGCATGATAGTCTAATTGTGATGTGACCAGCTTCAGCAGGATATCTCTTGACCTATACTCAACTGGCCTCGCAACATAACTAAACACCCTGTGCTTTCTTTTATTGTTGCTCCACAGTGATTTGTCACCATCCAGATTGTTTTCCAATTTGCCCTTAAGTACTTCTTTGTATATGTGTGATAGCCAACTTTCTTTCCTATATATTACCTTGCACTTCTCCATGGTGTGTTTCATCCGCCACTGATTTGCTTATTAGTAGTTTTAGCAAACTCCTTTTGTCAGCCCCCGGCTATTTTCTCAGACCTTGATTTTTCAGCTTGACATTAATATAAAATGGAGTGATACCTGATCAAACCTGACGTGGCCACTCTTTCCTCAGTGAAGAAACACATAATTTCAGATGTTCTGTCATTACTGGGTAACTGCACATACTGAGAGGGTTAGGCCAGGCAATTTCATGTGATACGCAGAAGTTCATCCTTTCCTTAAGTGCATCCGCTCCACACATGCGTGCAAAACGGGATTTACTTAATTTCTGCTTTCACTGTGGTATGCAAATATGCTTTGACAGCTGAATGATAGACCCAACCGACCCAGCATCCACTGATAAACTCTTATTTTGCTTCACATTTCCATATGCAGTCAGAAAAATAGTCCTTTATATTCTGCTGATAGACACATTGCATAAAATTACATAGAATGCACAGCAACAGTCCATTCAACCCAACTGGTTCAAGCCAGTGTTTATTCTCCTTGTGAGCAATCTCCTGCCCTACTTACTCTAACCCTATCTGCTTTTTTTTTTATTCTTTCGTGGGATGTGGGCGTCACTAGCCAGCATTTGTTGCCCATCCCTAATTCCCCTGAGTGGCTTGCTAGGCCATTTCAGAGGGCAGTTAAGAGTCAACCACATTGCTGTGGGTCTGGAGTTGTATGTAGGCCAGACCAGGTAAGGATGGCAGATTTCCTTCATTAGTGAACCGATGGGTTTTTACTGTTTCAATTCCAGAATTTTATTAATTATTTGAATTTAAATTCCACCAGCTGCCATGGTGGGATTTGAACCCATTACCAGTTCAGTGACATTACCACTACACCACCGTCTCCCTCTAGATCCTCGACTACAACTTTCCCTGCCTGGTGGAAACTGGATGGAATGGCAGTTTTTTTCAGGTGTCAGCTGTGACTTAGCTGGTAGCACTCACCTCTGAATCAGAAGATTCTGGGTTCAAATCCTAGTGCAAAAATCCAGGCTTTTGCTTCTGTGAAGTACTGAGGGAGTGCTGTACTGTTGGAAGTGTTGCCTTTTAGATAAGATGTTAAACTGAGTTAAACCTTCTCAGGTGGACAAAAATGATTCCTATTGTGCTATTTTAAAGAAGAGCAGGGGAATTATTCCTGGTCAATATTTATCCCTCAATCAACATTGCTAATAAAATAAGTTTATCTGATCATCATTACATTGCTATTTGTGGGACCTTGCTCTTTGCAAATTGGCTGCTGTGTTTCCTACATTACAACAGTGACTGTGCTTCAAAGAAATACTTCATTGGCTGTAAAGCACTTTGGGATATCCTGTGATCAAGAAAGGTGCTATATAAATGTAAGCCTTTCCTTCTTTTGTTTAAAATGAGATCAATCACTTACCCCCTAATCCCACTCCTTGCCATGTCTCACCCCTGATTCCTCCCACTCCTTAAAATTGGAACCATTGCCACCTCTGGCTGGTCATTGGCAAATAACTGTTGTTTAACAGGATTGTATTAGCCCAAACTGCAAATCTTAATCAAAGTTCCCCCTTTCCTCAACCTCTACAAAGTTACTCCTTTAGCGGATTGTCTGTGATATGTAGGCAATATCAAATGACAAATAGATTAATTCTCTCTATTGTTCATTATTCATCAAATGAAGTTACTCACTGCTGATCATATTCCCTGTCCTCTGTCCTTCTAGGCCATTGTCCAGTGAAAATTGGATTTCTATGACTGGACTTTATTCATGAAGCTGCAACTGTATAGTATTGTGCCAAAACTGAGAAAGCAGATCTAAGCCTCAAAAGTTTTGACTTTTAAAATATTATTTGCACAGCAAGAATTTCCATTTCTCCTTTTTTGGTAATTTATAAAAAAAAAAATCTCTTTCCCCTATTGTGATACTGTGCATAACATTTCAAGTGGGACTGTGACCTGCTTTCAATTCATTGTCCAATGTGATCATGTACAGCTTGCCATTACGAAATTAGCAGTAGCCTCTGATGATCCTTTAGTTGTTTGTTCCTCCCTCAGACATTCAGCACCTGTCCGGTGGCAGAGTTATTACCAGGAACTTGTCATGTAGCAATCATAGGGCTGGGTTTTACGTAAGAGCTGACCACCGACGTAAAATTTGGTGGCGAGCCCGCTTCCGCCAAGCCTGGGGATCCGTCCCGTATTTTATGGGTCCCCAGGCTTTAATTGCTCCGAGGCAGGACTTCCACCTGCTTGAGCGAGGAAGATTGGGCCCGGCAATCCCAGCATTGGACTCCATGGAGGGCCACTGCCAGTGTGATATTCTGGCCTCCCCCCGTCATGGGAGCTCAACAAAATCCTGGCCATCGTGTCATGGTCCTGTAGTTTTTTTCTGAGAATATGCGGTTTGCCTTTAAGGCTTGCAAAGGATCAGTATTGCTTTAAGAACCAGCAAGCCTCAGGAGTTATAGGAAGATGCATTTTTGTTGCCTTAGAAACAGCCATTTAGAGACTATGATTCAAAGGGTGCATTCTCATTACCATAGAAACAGCCACTGGGAGTGAGTCTCATGCGATTTATTTGTTACAATTCAGTTTTGAACTGGCTTTTAGTTGAAGACAGTTTGTTCCAACACAGACAGCTGTGATGACAGCACCTGGAAAAAGAGCTCTCCAATAAATATGTTACGACCGACCACTCCTGCCAAAACCCCCAATCAAAATATACGATTCTGTTTGTGGTGGGGCCAACGCACAGTTAATTCAATCCTGTCGCTCCACAGATCGACTAACATATCATTTAAAACTTTCCAAATTAAAGAAAGACCCAGCCAAATTTTACCATCTATTAACCCCCGAATGAGGCTAACCAAACCAGGTGTCTTTAAATCAACATATTAACTCTTTAATTCAAAGAACTAAATTCATAAACACTATGAAGATATAAACAACATTTAAAATAGAAAAAAAAGTGTCCTTGCAAATTTACAGTCCAATGTTGCTCGAAGTCCTCACAGAATGTTGCTTTCCTTCTCCAGCGAATTTCAACAATTAATGACTTGCAAATATTTCAAAATGGAATAAAGCTAACTTTAGAGTTTTTTTAGGGATAAAAGATTGTCACAGTCTAACTTCCCTTTCTTCAATTTCAATTACCAGAGATCTCTGTTTTGGCTTGACTTTTTCTTAGAATTTGAGAGAATAATAAACAGACTAAAATCCTATTCCTTCAGTTTAAATGGTTGAGAGCTTTTTTTCTAGTGTGTTAAACACAGCTGTGTTCTCTGTGTCTGTGTTAGAACAAACTGTCTTCAATTAAAAGCCAGTTCAAAACTGAATTGTAACAAATGTATCGCATGAGACTCACTCGCAGTGGCTGTTGCTATGGTAATGAGAATACACCCTTTGAATCGCAGTCTCCAAATGGCTGTTTCTAAGGCAACAAAAATGCACCTTCCTATAACTCCTGAGGCTTGCTGGTTCTTAAAGCAATACTAATCCTTTGCAAGCCTTATAGGCAAATTGCATATTCCCGGAAAAAATACTACAGGACCATGACACCTCCACCCCTAGTGGAATGAACCGCCATTCCTGAAATGCATTTCATTACAATGGGTAACAAAAATACAAATTGAAAAAACGCTAACACATTTTTTTCCCATTTACAGATATACACATTTCTAAAAAAAAATCTTTAGACTACAGCAACAAGTTCCACCAGAAGATTTTGGCTTTAAATTTTCAAAAGGTTGTTCCAATTAACCCATTTCAAATTTACAAGCATAGTCTTCCAATCTTCCAATTGTTTTGTGTTTTCCTTCCAAGTATGCCTATTTTCCATCACCTCAGCCAGGTGAACTGCACAGCTAGAAGCACTGACCACTACTGGGTTCACTATTCTCTGAGAAGTTTCTCGAGTACCCCTTAACCTATGTGGCACCACTTGACACTGGAAAATCCTGTCCAGTGTAACAGAAGCTGATTTTTTCTTACCCTGGGGTGTCAAAGGAATTTGACAGTATCCTTCCAACACATCTGTCTTTTTAAGACACATTGTGTTACCCACTCTGTCTATACAGTTCTTTAAATGCGAATTTGGGTAGGAGTCTGTCTTCTTTACCACAGTGACTTTTCGAGAGTCTATCCAAGTTTGAGCCATCCCACCAGGTTTAGACATCAAGACCACCTGCAAATTCCAGATGACTAGGTTCATCTAAGCTGCCCTTCAGCATGCATTGTACCTCAGCTTCCACTTGGGCCTGTCTGTCTGGACCTAAGCAACAAGGTTGTCGTTTTAAAGGAATGGTTCCCCCCTATACCCACATCACATGTGACTAAGGTTGTACATCCTGGCTTATCCCTACAAACTTTTTGAAACGTTGTGAAAACCCTGGTTAGGACTTCACACTGTTTTGCCTCTAAGTGTAAAAGCCTATTGTTTAATTTTCCTAGCCATTCTACATTTGCTAATGGGATAGTTGGAGGTTCAGTCTGAGAATTTCCTAAGCCTACTTCTGTCCCATCCCCACTATCGTTTTCGTTCTCCACAGTCCCGATAACCTGACATACCTGTACTGGCTTATCCTCCTCCCTGCAGTAATATGGTTTGAACAATTTAATGTGACACAACCGGTTCTTCATCCGGTGATCAGGGGTGTCAATCATGTAATATACCTTACCCACTCTTTTGATCACTCTATATGGGCCACTGAACCATGTTTTCACTGGTTCTCCCTGTGACGGTAACAACACTAATACTTCATTCCCTGGTTTTATTGTAGGTTGTGGTTTTTCCACTGTTTGACAGGTGTGGCATGCCCTACAAAATTGTCTCACATCCTTTGTAAGACCTGGTCAGTAACAATGTTTGCTTATGTGTGATTTGGTCTTCCGAATTCCCCTATGTCCTGAAAAAGGAATGTAGTGTGCTAACGTTAATAACCCTTGTCTATGTTTAGGTGGTACCACTATCTGTTCAACAACTGTCCAGTCTTCGTCAGCAGGTCTATGAGGCGGTCTCCATTTCCTCCTCAAAACCCTGTTTGCTATATAATAACCTTCCGGAACTCCTTTCACCTCAGCTTCTGACAGAGCCGTCCGTGCTATTTGGTAGATCTCTGGATCAGCTTGCTGTGCTGCAATGATAAACATCGCATTTGGGTTATCTAAATCCCTAAATAAGGTTTCAGATGCCTGATTATCTATTTGTGGTGCCCCTTTTACCTCCGATAATGGATCCTGTTTAGCCATTGCTTGGACAACTACACACGCAGGAAATATTCCTGGAACTTGCTCCTGTATTTGCTCCATTTCCTTAATTTCACTTAGTTCCTCTGTAACTACAGGAGAAACTGATACTTTTGATCCAGCCAAATCGTTTCCTAGGGGTAAATCAATTCCCTTTACTGGTAAATTGTGGACAACACCCACAGTTACTATCCCAGTTATTAAATCACTCTCTAGGCATACTTTATACAAAGGTACGGGTATACACACCCCGCCAATTTCATTTACTAAATTTTTAGCGTCCAAGGCGCTCTCTGGTGGAAACCTCATATCATTCCCCAGCAAGAATGTTTGGGTTGCTCCTGTATCCCTGAGTATAATGATAGGTTTTCTTGCCTCACTTACAGGATATGGAGTTACTCTCCCTTTTGACAAAAAATCATTATAACGCTCAGGTATTTTATTCTTAACCTCTACACTCCTTTTAGTTTTAGTATCTGGTTTCACATTCACAGCTGTCATTAAAGCTATAGCCTGGTCTGCTATACTCTCAGTCAGAGTCTTTTCCTCTGCACTAACTTTGCGTACTCCAACAAGTCCTATGGGTTTACCTCGCAATTTCCAGCACTCTGAACGAAGATGACCCGTTTTGTTGCAATGATAACACTTTGGCTTCTACACTCAGCACCTTCCTTTCCGACCTGAGGAGGTGATGCTGGGGCATTCCCAGCTGTTCCTTCTTGTCCCTGGCTACTTGCCTTCCTTTCACTCTCGCACTTTCTATCCTTCTCGGGTTTATGGGGGTGACAGACGAAATAGGTTGGCTTATTCACAAGCTCAAAATCATCAGCAATCTCTGCTGCTTGCCTAGCTTTCAAAACTTTCAGGTTATCTATATGAGTTCTCACTGCTGAAGGAATGGAGTTTTTAAACTCTTCTAAGAGAATCAATTCTCGAAGGTTCTCATATGTGGTTTCTATCTTTAATGTCCATATCCAACGGTCAAAATTCATTTACTTCACCCTCTCAAATTCTAAATTTGTCTGCCCAGTCAATCTCTGTAAGTTCCTAAACTTCTGACGGTAAGCTTCAGGGACTACCTCGTACGTAGCGAGAATAGCCTTTTTTGCCATCTCATAATCTGCAGAAACCTCTTCAGAACGCATAGCATAAGCTTCATGAGCTCTGCCTACCAGCCTGCCCTGCACGAGGAATGTCCAGCTTTCTTTCGACCATTTCATCTGTTTGGCTATTTTTTCAAAACTCGAACTTCGGAAGAGCCTGTATAAATATAAACAAATTCTCACTGGGTCCTGATCTAAACTCAGATTCTTCCTGACCCAAATTTTCCCTGGATTTAAGACTACTCTTTTGTCTTAGTTCCATCTCTTTTAACTTAAGTTCCCTCTCTTCTCTTTCACTTTCTCTCTGAAATGCTCTCTCTTTCTCCCTTTCCTCTTTTTCCAATTCAAGTTTTCTTAATTCTTTTTCCTGCTGAAGCTCCAGTTTTTTCATTTCTAACTGAATCCTAGCCAATTCCACTGCATCGCTCTCGGACCTACTACCCTCTTGTCTCTCACATTCCTTTTCTTGTTCCTCATATTGCCCTTCATCTGCATCATCATCATCATCATCTTCTACCAATTCCAGATGTTCCGCTATCATGCCAATTATCTCTGCTTTTTTGGCACCTGATTTCAATTCCAACCCCAATTTCACTGCCAATTCTTTCAATTTGTTCTTAGTTAAAGTTATCAAGTCACTCAGGGAAACATTCTTTCATGCTTTCATGCATGCTTTCCCAAAAACTCTGCTACAACCGCTAATGCCATAACAATGGTAAAGACTGTACCTTATTATACAAGAGACCTGGTTCTTTTAATTTCTTTTTGTAATTGGTGTCAGATTTAGATCCCAACAATCAAGTTTCCAATTGATAAGGTCCCAGACTCGAGAGCAATTAATCTGATGCCAAGCGCAAGACCCCAATTTAAATCTGTTATCCCAGAGACGAGTAATTACTATGATTCCAAATGTGAGCCCTCCAGATTAGTCTGATTCTGATACCAGACGTGAGTCACTGAATTAAATGTGATTCAACTGCGAGTGAACCCCCAATTAAGATATGATTCATATACAGAAAAACCCAATTAATATGTGATTCAAATCTTGAGTGAGCCCCCAATTAATATGTTATTCAAGTTGCGGACGAGCCCCCAATATATATGTTATGACCAACCACTCCTGTTAAAGCCCCCAATCAAAATATACGATTCTGTTTGTGGTGGGGCCAACGCACAGTTAATTCAATCCTGTCGCTCCACAGATCGGCGAACATATATATCATTTAAAACTTTCCCAAATTAAAGAAAGACCCAGCTAAATTGTACTATCTATTAACCCCGAATGAGGCTAACCAAACCAGGTGTTTTTAAATCAACAAATTAATTCTTTAATTAGAAGAACTAAATTCTTAAACACTATGAAGAAAAAAACATTTAAAATAAAAAAAAGAGTCCTTGCAAATTTACAGTCCAATGTTTATTTATTTATTTAGAGATACAGCACTGAAACAGGCTCTTCGGCCCATCGATTCTGTGCCGACCATCAACCACCCATTTATACTAATCCTACATTAATCCCATATTCCTACCACATCTCCACAATTCCCCTACTACCTTCCTATACTAGGGGCAATTTATAATGGCCAATTTACCTATCAACCTGAAAGTCTTTGGCTGTGGGAGGAAACCGGAGCACCCGGCAAAAACCCACGCAGTCACAGGGAGAACTTGCAAACTCCGCACAGGCAGTACCCAGAATTGAACCCGGGTCGCTGGAGCTGTGAGGCTGTGGTGCTAACCACTGCGCCACTGTGCCAACCAAGTCCTCACATTATGTTGCTTGAAGTCCTCACAGAATGTTGTTTTCCATCTCCAGCAAATTTCAACAATTAACGACTTGCAAATACTTTCAATGGAATCAAGCTGTCTTTAGAGTTTTTTGGGGGTAAAAGATTATCACAGTCTAACTTCCCTTTCTTCAATTTAAATTACCAGAGATCTCTGTTTTGGCTTGACTTTTTCTTACAATTTTGAGAGATAATAATAAACAGACTAAAATCCTATTCCTTCAGTTTAAATGGTTGAGAGCTCTTTTTCAGGTGTGCTAAACAGAACTGTGTCCTCTGTGTCTGTGTTAGAACAAACTGTCTTCAACTAAAATCCAGTTAAAAACTGAATTGTAACAAATGTATCGCATGAGATTTACTCGCAGTGGCTGTTTCTATGGTAACGAGATTGCACCCTTTGAATTGCAGTCTCCAAATGGCTTTTTCTAAGGCAATGAAAATGCACCTTCCTATAACTCCTGAGGCTTGCTGGTTCTTAAAGCAATACTGATCCTTTGCAAGCCTTAAAGGCAAACCGCATAGTCCCGGAAAAAAACTACAGGACCATGACAATAGTATGTATTAAAATTTCAGAAAGACATGTAATAATAGTGTTCTTCCCAATGCTCCTCCAAAGCAACAGCAGGAAAATAGGAAGAGAATTAACTTCTCCAGTTAAAAAGCTAGCACCAGCACCAGTACAATGGGCCAAATGGCCTTCTTCTGTGCTGTTCTGTGATTCCTTGAGAAACAGGCCAGTTAGCCCAACTGATCTATGTCCGTGTTTCTACCCCACGCAAGCTTCCTCCCACTATAATTACCTTGTTCCCTGTACCCAAATCCCTCTATTGCCTTCATCAAGTATGTATCAAGCCTTCTTTAACTGCATCTCTCCAACCATGTGGAAGTGAGATCCACATTCCCACCACTCACTGTGGAAAGAGTTTCCTCCTAAATTCTTTATTTGATCTGCTAGTGGCCACATATATGATACTGTTAACAAAAATAAGAGTGCACGGAATTGGAGGCAAACTATTGATATGGGTAGGAAATTGGTTAGAAGGTAGGAGCAAAAGAGTAAGGATAATGGGTATGTATTCAAATTAGCAGGATGTGACTATAGCAGTGTCCCTCAGGGATCTGTACTGGGGTCTTAGGTTTTCACCATATTTATAAAGGAGTTAATAAATGCAGGAAGAGAGAGCGACATACCCAAGTTTGCTGATGACAGTGAGTTGGGTGGCACAGTAAATAGTGTAGATGGAAGCAGATGGTTACAGTGATAGGTTGTGAGTGTGAAAAACTTTGGCAGATGAAGTTTGGTGTGGGCAAGTGTGAGGTCATCCACTTTAAATCTAAGAAAGATAGATCAGATTATTTTCTCAATCATGAGAAGCTGAGAACTGTGAAGGAGTCAAGAGATTTGTAGGGGGCTGAGTACAGAAATCACTAAAAGATAGTGGTAATGTACAAAAAATAATGGAATGTTGGCTTTTATCTCAAGGGGGCTGAAATACAATGGGGTGGAAGTTATGTTACAGTTACATAAAGCTCAGGCTAGATCCCATTCAGAGTATTGTGATCAGTTCTGGGCATTGCACCTCAGGATATTTGGCTTGGAGTGGGTGCAACACAGATTGACCAGAACAACAGTGGGGCTAAAAGGGTTTAATTACGATACAAAAGCAAAATATTGCAGATGCTGGAAATCTGAAATAAAAACAGAAAATGCTGGAAATACTCAGCAGGCCTGGCAGCATCTGTGGAGAGAGAAACAGAGTTAATGTTTCAAGTTGTGGCTACAAGAGCAGGTCTGAGGCTGGGAATTCTGCAGCGAGTAACTCACCTCCTGACTCCCCAGTGCCTGTCCACCATCTACTCTCCACTGACCTGGATGGTTGCAGCTCCAACAACACTCAAGAAGCTCAACACCATCCAGGACAAAGCAGCCTGCTTGATTGGCATCCCATCCACCACCTTCAACAGTCACTCCCTTCACCACTGACACACAGTGGCAGCAGTGTGTACCATCTACAAGATGCACTGCAGCAATGCACCAAGGCTCTTTTGACAGCATGTTCCAACCCCGCGACCTCTACCACCTAGAAGGACAAGGGCAGCAAATGCATGGGAACACCAACACCTGCAAGTTTCCCTCCAAGTCACACACCATCCTGTCTTGGAACTATATCGCTGTTCCTTCACTGTTGTGGGGCCAAAAGCCTGAAACTCCCTTCCTAACAGCAACGTAGGTGTACCTACATCCCAAGGACTGCAGTGGTTCAAGAAGGCAACTCACCATCATGTTCTCAAGGGAAATTAGGGATGGGCAATAAATACTGGCTTAGCCAGTGCCAGCCACATCCCATGAATGAATAAAAAAAAGTCAATGACTTTTCATACATTTCTAACTTTTTCCAGTTTGTAACAGGTTTTAAGCAAGTATAAAGGTCAGGAAAGGGAGAAGGGTGAATAAAACAAAAAGGAAGGTCTATGATAGGGTGGAAGGCAGGAATGATTAAATGACAAAAGGGGATGGCAATAGGACAAATAAGGAAAGAAAAGATGAGTCTAAAGGAGGTATAAATGACAACAGCAGAATCATTACAACAGCTGCTGTCTGAAAAAAAGGGAGCGGTGGTTATGATCTGAAATTGTTGAACTCAATGTGGAGTTTGGAAGACTGTAAAATGCCTTAAATTATGAGGACAGATTGCATACACTAGGCTTATTTTCCATTGAGTATAAAAGATTAACAGGTGAGCTAATTGAGTTGTTTAAGATGATTAAAGGAGCTGAAAGGGTAGCTAGAGCGATATTATTTCCTTAGGTGGGAGAGTCCAGAACAAGAGGGCATAACCTTAAAATTAGAGAGAGATCATTCAGGAATGATATTAGGAGGCATATCATTCTTCTAATATCACACACGCCATCGGGGAAATTGGGAACTCTCCCCGCCATAAAGGTTAGGTCAATTGACAATGTAGAAACTGAGATTAATGGATTTTTGTTAGCAAGGGTATTAAGTGATATGGAACCAAGGTTGGTATATGGAGTCAAGATACAGATCAGCCATGATCTAACTGAATGGTGGAACGGACTCAAGGAGCTGAATGTCTTACTCCTTTCTGATGTTCCTAAACAGATCTCCACACTCCCTTCTATTGAACCTCTTCATTATTTAAAGGAACTCTATCAGGTCTCCTCTTAACCTTCCGTTTTCCTTAGAAAAGTGTCCCAGCCTTCTCAATCTTTCCTGGTAGTTGCATCCTCTCAATTCTAGTCACATAGTTCTTTACTTTCTCCAGTGCTTCAAAATCCTTTTCGCAAAACAGAGACCAGAACTGCTGATATTTTTGATTCAGTCAGGTAAATTTTCACGGATGGTAATCTGGTAGAGCAGAACCTGTCTGATTTTCACAGCCTTGACATCAATGGAATGAAAATAGGCAGCGTGTTTTGTAATGGTTCGGCAATTCACTCTGCCAGATTACCCTACCATTCAGTGAGGAAAATATATATGTAGTGATACATGACTTACGCACATTGAAAAATTAAAGAAAAAGGGGGCAGCTGGAAGGTGAGAAATCTTCTTCATCAACAGTTATGACCAGTCGTGAGCTGGATTTTCATATAACTGTTTTTACAATGATTATGCATCTGTGATTTTTTGTACCTAATGTTCATAATAAACCTCTTGACAGATGATTTATGTGCTGTCTGTTGTAATTTCAGAGAGCTGGAAGGTTATAATTATTGGGAAAGTCTGAACAGACTGGAGCTCTTTTCTCTAAAAAAGAGAATGCTGATGGGCGACCTAATAGTCATCTTTAAAATTATGAAGGGGCTTGATATGAGACGTGGAGAAAATGCTTCCACTTAGGAGTAATCTAAAATTAGGAGCCATTAATATAAAGTAGTCACTAATAAATCGAATAAGGATGGAATTTGAACAATAATTACATTCTGAAAAGTAACCTGTCAAAATGATTTAGAGTACTATGCTAACGCACTGGAGATGATAATACCTGTCTGAGTATTGCTTCTACTGAATGGAAACTGCACTGGATAAACCTTGTGAATTAGGAAAAACTAATCGAACTCACTGAAATTCAGGAGAAACTTTTTTTATCCAGAGAGCAGTTAGAAAGTGGAACTTGCTACTACATGGTGTAGTTGAGTCAAATAGCATAGATGCCTTTAAGGAGAAGCTAGATACGTACATAAGTACAAAAGAAGACACCCCACCTAAATGGATGGTTTGCTGCAAGTCCATCACAGACGGAAGGATGCCAACCTCTAACCAAACACATGGAGGAAAAAGGTAAGAAGGATATGCTGATGGAGTTAGATCCGGAGGGGCAGAAGGAGGCTCGTGTGGAGCAGAAATCAGTTGGACCGAAAGGCCTGTTTGTATGAGGTAAAGTTCTAGGGAAATGGTGCTATAGCAGTTAGTGAGAAGGTGGTGTAGTGGTAATATTGCTGTATTAGTAATCCTTTGGGGACACAGGTTCAAATCACACCATGCAAGCTGGTGGAATTAAAATACAATTAATAAAAAATCTGAAATTGAAGCCTAATGTTAGTAATGGTGCCATGGCACTTCATCAATTGTGTAAAAACTCATAATGCCCTTTTGGGAAGGGAATCTGCGGCCTGGTCTGGCCTACATGTGACTCCAGACCTACAGCAATGTGGTTGACTCTTAACTGCCCTCTGAAATGGCTTTGCAAGCCACTCAGTTGTCAAGGGCAATTAGGGATGGGCAACAAATACAGGCCTTGCCATTGATGCCCACATCACATGAAAGAATGAAAAGAAAACTTCTATATAAGGTGCCTGAATGAAAGACATTTTTATGATGTACGGAAATAATGTTAAGGTCGTAATATATATATATTATTGGGTAAACTTGGGCAGTTATATAATTTAAAGACGGAAAGTATCCTGCAAAAAATAAACTTTTGCACAACTCAAGTTAAATATATATATATACTGAAGGGGTATTTCCCCTTGTGGGGGAATCTAGAACTAGAGGGCACTGTTTCAGATTAAGGAGTTTCCCATTTAAGATGGAGATGAGGAGAAATTTCTTCTCTCAGAGGGTCGTTAATGTTTGGAATTCTCCTCTCCAGTGAGCAGTGGAGGCTGGGCCATCGGATATATTCAAGGCGGAGTTAGATAGATTTTAATCTACAAGGGGGTCAAGAGTTATGGGGGGCAGGAAGGATAGTAGAGTTAAAGCCACAGTCAGATCAGCCATGCTCTTATTGAATAGCAGAGCAGGCTCGAGGGGCCAAATGGCCTACTCCTGCTCCTATTTCTTATGTTCTTATATACATCAAGTGATTTATATTAAAAAAACTCTATTTGTGAAATATTTATCTTTTTTATTTAAGTCTCCTGCTTCACGATATGACCAGTTTTGATGAGGTAAGTGGGTGAGACAGTAACTGGAGACCATGAATCTAAAATCAGCACCAAAAGACCAGAGCAGAGAGATAAGGAAACATTTCTGATCTGCAGGAAGTTGTTGGGATATGGACTGTTCTACCAGAAACAGGGACTGAAGCAGAATCCAGAACAGATTTAAAAGGGAATTGAATAAATATTCAAAAATAAAAATGAAACGGGTGTGGGAAAAGGAGAGGGCAAGGGGATGAAGGGGACAGGTCTTTCTATAAACTTCTATGGCTGTCAGAACCTTGTTGGGAAGCTGGAGAAGAGACCGGGTGCTCCGGTTTCCTCCCACATGCCAAAGACTTGCAGGTTGATAGGTTAATTGGCCATTATAAAAATTGCCCCTAGTATAGGTAGGTGGTAGGGAAATATAGGGACAGGTGGGGATGTGGTAGGAATATGGAATTAGTGTAGGATTAGTATAAATGGGTGGTTAATGGTCGGCACAGACTCGGTGGGCCGAAGGGCCTGTTTCAGTGCTGTATCTCTAAACTAAACTAAAGAGATCGACCGCTCCTATTGCACACTGCCTGATACTACTTTAGACTGAAGTCAAAGGGCAAACTGGGCCTGTTGCCATAGCTATCTACCAGGTGAAGTGAGGTCAAATGACTCCATTCATTGATAAAGGAATTGGATAAATATTAGAGAAAGAGGAATGTTAAAGATTGAGGGAAAAGGAAGGGTAGGCAAATCACATATGTGTGGGGGTGTCCAGTTGAAGAGCTAGCAGCGGCACAGACACGATGGGCTGAATGTTCTCCTTCTGTGCCGTAAATGTCTGCGATTGTCTGTGACTGAGACAATGGGTAGGTAATTTGCCCTCAAGTCTTCATCAGTGTTATAGTCTCACTCGTATTTTGGAGGTGCATGATCATGTCCTGCTCTGTTTTCCCTCCCTACTCACTGCCCTTGGAATATCTCAGGCACAGGGACCATAACCTAATACGTAGTGTGTTGTTACCTCTATTTCCTGTGCCGACTTGCTAGCTGTTTCTGTTTCTTTTTGTTTGCAAATGAAAGGAAAATTCATGAAAAATAAGGAAAAGTCATTAAAAACATGCTATCATGATTTTTAGTTTAAAAATTATTAATTAACAAATTAATTATAATTTGCCTAGTAATGTTGAAAATGTTCATGCTATGTATATATGCAAATTTGTGCGTTATGCTAGCACCTAACTGAGGAAAGCAAAACTACAGTATAAAAGTAGTCAACTTCTGCAGGACAAATAGTAGCTTCAGTGTTCAGTGTCTTAGTGAGGTCGAATGGAGGTGTTTGAAAGATAGGAATTGCTAGACTACAAAAGACTGGGGTCAATCTCTTCCTCCTACTGTTAGGGCTCTGTAAAATCAGCCACACACAAGGTCTCAGTAGTTTTAAACAGTGCTCATTCTCTTTTTCAGTTCATCATGCTGACCTATATCTTCATGCTGGCATGGCTGGGCGTGACAGCCTTCACCTCACTGCCTGTCTTCATGTACTTCAACATCTGGACACTCTGCCAGAATGTCACCATTATGGAGTCCACTGATCTCTGCTTTGATCTCCGTCAGTTTGGTACGTAATAGCTCAAACTGAGCCATGAAATAAAAACATATAAGAATGATTACACTTTGATATGAATGCGCATTGCTTCCCTCCCCCTCTAACCACCAACCCCCACCCCCCACTTCCTAAGCCGCAATTAGTAGCACTCTTGTCTCTCAGTCAGAAGGTTGGCCGTTCAAATCCCAACCCAGAGAATTGAATACAAAATCCAAGCTGACACTCCCAGTGTAGTACTGAGGGAGGTCGGAGGTGTCACCTTTCAGAAGAGTCATTCAATTGTGTCCTGTCTGCCCTCTGAGGTGGATGTTAACAATCCCATGGCTCTATTTCATAGAAGAGCAAGGGAATTCTCTTCCGTGTCCTGGTCAATATTTATCCATCAGTCAATATTCCGAAAACAGATTGTCTGTTAATTATCTCATAGTAATTTGTTGGAGCTTGCTGTGCAGAAGTTGCCATGTTTCCAACATCACAAAAGCAGCAAATACACTTCAAAAGTAAGGCACTTTGGGATATCTTGAGGTCAAGAAAGATACAGTATAACTGCAAATCTCCCTTTCTTTCTTTGGTCAGCTGTGGCTCAGTTGGTAGCATCTGAGTCAGAAAATTGTGGGTTCAATCCCACTCCATGACCTGAGCACAAAAATCAAGGCTGACACTCAAGTGCAGTACTGAGGGAGTGCTGCACTATCAGAGTTGCAGTCTTGCAGATGAGATGTTACACCGAGGTCCTGTCTGCCATCTCAGGTGGATGTAAAAGATCTCATTGCACTATTTCAAAGAAGAGCAGGGGAGTTCTCCTCAGTTTCTTGGCCAATATTTATCCATCAATTAACATCACAAAAACAGGTTATCTGATTATTATCACATTGCTGTTTGTGGGAGCTTGCTGTGCGTAAACTGGCTGCTGCATTTCTTACATTACAATAGTGACTACACTTCAAAAGTACTTCATTGACTTAAAGTGCTTTGAGATGTCTGGTGTTTGTGAAAAGCGCTATATAAATGCAAGTCTTTTCTTTATTGCTTTCTTTCTTTCCTAATGTCCTACAAGTTAAGGCAATCAGGTGAATTTTTGCAAAGTCCCTGTTGATGCTGTTCAATAATTAGTTGCTAGAAAGTGTGCCAGAGCAATCTAAATCAGGGTCATTAATCAGGACCCTGCTGAATGAAGTCCACTTGAAGCACTAAGGCTGTCGATTCCTAATGACAATTGATTCGCAAACATTTCTGTTTCAGGTATTGTGCCTATTCATGAGCAGAAGACGGTCTGCACCTTGAATGAGAACTTCAGCAAGCTCTGCCAATCCAATGACGTAAGTTCATTCTAGAGTTTACAGCCTATGATAATGAACACTGAACATTGAGTAGATACGCACTTTGGGATGCTTAATTATGCTAAAGGCACTTTATAAATACAAGTTGTTGATGTACTTTCTGGGATCTTTCCTATCCTCCTGTTTATTGCTACATATAAAATTCAAAATCCTTCATGGGACATATACTTCCTGTCCAAAAACTTTATTTCATGTTGAGATTATTGATCAACTTTTCTCTTTCCCATTCAGTTTTGCTACATCAATTATATACTGTAGTTGCAAGCTCTGGCCAACAGCCAGCATTGTATATTAAGATGATTTCCCATCACTGTCACTGGGACTCTACATACCCCAACTTAAACCAGAGTAAGGCATTTAAAATGCACTGGAGTACTTACCGTCCAGACCATGCTACTTTCAGGAACTGTTCCTTTTAATTAGGAAATTGTGCATCTCATTCCATTATTTAAGAAAAGTGAGAGAGGGAAACCAGGGAACTATAGACCAGTTAGCCTAAAATCTGTTGTTGGGAAGTTACTATAACAGGGTTTCCCAACATATGGCCTGGGGGCCAGGATCCGGCCCGCCAAAGGTTTCCATCCAGCCTGCAGATGTAAATTGTAGCCATGCTGTTCCTCATCTTTGCCAGGGGTCCGTGACCGGAGATGAGAAATTTCTCATTGTCGTCTTCTTGAAGACTGTTTTTAAAAAAAAAAATCGGAAGTCAGTTTCAAAGCTCACCGTGGGAACAGCCATTTCCCAACTTCGGACAGATTCGGGACTTGTTAAAAGTGCGCCGGAAAACCCCAAATCTGTCCGAAGTTGGGAAACCGTTGTTCTCGCTCCGAGCACCTGTCAGCTGCGAAACTGACTTCTGATGTCTTACAAAAAACTGATCAACTATCTGCTGAGCGTTCCCACTTTCTGCAACTGTGAGACAGAGAGGGGAGACGGGGGGGGGGCAGAGAGAGAAGGGGACAGAGAGAGAGGGGGACAGACAGAGAGAGAGAGGGACAGAGAGCGAGAGTGGGGACAGAGAGAGAGAGGGCAGAGAAAGAGAGGGAGACAGAGACAGTGGGGCAGAGAGAGAGAGAGTGATCAAGATCACTCTTGACAGATAAACATCTTTCTGGAATACTCTACATCGCTACAAGTGTACGGGCAAACATTGACTACTCGTGCAAGCAAAAAAATGACAGGTATCTCACTAAATCAGTGTCCAACATTGTGAAGAGAAAGTAAGTCAATAAATTTGTCTTCTCATTTATAGCTTCTTCACAAAAATGTATATTTGTTACTGTTGTGATGAATAGTAAGATACATTTAATCTTTCCAAAATTGTCTCACTGGCCCCCTATGTAAGCAAAAACATTGTAATATGGCCTCCCATGTGAAAAGGTTGAATACCTCTACTCTATAATTAAGGACAGAGTGACTGAACACCTTGAAAATTTTCAGCTGATCGGACAGAGCCAGCATGAATTTGTAAAGGGTAGGCCATATCTGATGAACCCGATTGAATTTTTTGAAGAGGTGACTAAAATAGTGAACAGGTGCATGTCTGTAGACTTCCAGAAGACATTTGGTAAAGTCCCTCATAAAACACTGTTAGCTAAAGTTGCAGTTCATGGAATTGAAGGTAAATTATTGACCTAGTTAGGAAATTGGTTGAGTGGCAGGCAACAGAGAGTAGAGATAATGGGCAGTTACTCTAATTGGCGGGATATGGCTCATGGTGTCCTACAAGGATTTGTGTTAAGGTCTCAACTATTCACTATATTTATTAATAACTCAGATTATGGGATAGAAAGCCACCTATCCATGTTTGCCAATGACACAGATAGACAACATTGTAAGCAGTCTGCGACACAAAAGAAAAAAGCAGCTTGTTCCAGAGATTCACTGTTCTCTGGGAAAAGGACACATCTACTGACACTTTAGAGCAGTTCTGATAGACCTTTGAAAAGGTTATGCTTTGTTTGAGATTCTTAAAGCTCTGTCTGCCTGTTCTTGAGGTTCAGTCCCAACCAAAAAAAATCCCTCCTAAATAACAACATCTTTTATCACATTGTCATTGAGTCACATAGCATCACAATGGTGTGATTCGAAATCAACGCCCTTCTTTGAGTATATTTAAAGCAGAGATTGATAGATTTCTAAATACCAATGACATAAAGGGAAATAGGGATATTGTGAGAAAAAGGCACTGAAGTGGATGATCAGCCATGATCATATTGAATGGCGGAGCAGGCTCGATGGGCTGAGTGGCCTACTCCTGCTCCTATGTTCCAGTGTAGTTAGAAGCATAAAGTTACAAAGAGATATTAATAGATTCAGTTAATGGGCCAAACTGTGGAAAATGGTTTCAGCGTAGGCAAATATAAGGTGTACCTAACAAGGCTAGAACGAAGTACTTTAATTTCGCATTTGATCTTTCCCTAAGTGCCAATCCCAGGGACCAATTTGAGACCAATAAACACTTAACTGAACTTTAAGTAGGTTTAAAAATTGCTGAGGAAATCCAAGTCCACTGGTACCATCTCCAACCCACCCCAGTCCTTTGTACTTTTTAAACCTGGAATTATGCTCCAACCTTGGTGGAATATCACTTTCACTTTAGCCTGGTGTTATGGCCACGTGGTGAGGGGTGTGGGTGCTTCCCACTGTTCAACTCCCACCTGACCACAGCAAGTGTGCTTTGTTATTAGGGTTTAACCCCTTTGTGTTTTATCTGTCAAATAAACAAACAGTGACAGGTGGGTTCTTGTAGGTTTAAAACGGAACAGTAATTATTTATTGAGCAATATGCGTTATTCCGAAATTGTCACAACCGCATCCACTCGTCTATTCACTCGAGCACACACACAGGAAGAGACAGATAGAGAATGGTTTTCAAGTGAGGTAGGGTTTCAGGGTTCATGGTAAACCTGTTGAACGTACGAACATGTGAACTAGGAGCTGGAGTAAGCTATTCGGCCCTCGGTTCTGCTCCGCCATTCTGTAAGATCATGGCTGATCTGTTTGTGGACACAGCTCCACTTTCCTGCCTATCCCCGATACCCTTTGACTCCCTTGTTTGTCAAGAATCTGTCTACCTCTGACTGAAAAACATTCAATGACCCTGGCTCCACTGTTCTCCGGTGAAGAGAGTTTCACAGACTCACGACCCTCTGAGAGAAAAAATTTCTCCTCATCTCTGTCTTAAATGGGAGACCCCTTATTTTTAAACTGTGCCCCCTAGTTTTAGTCTCTCCCACTTGAATTCTCTCAGCGGTCAATTTCTCGTTGGTTGCAGGCCTGAGGTGTTTGTAGATTTCTCTCTTGGTTGAAAGTTCAGTTTGAAGACAGAGGATCATTGAATTGTGTGGAATTTGCAGCAGGGCACCTTCCTTCTGGCTTGCTGCACTTTTCCCTGCTCTTAGCTGACAGCTTTTTGGTGAAGCTTCTTTCTGGATCTCTCTCTCTCTCTCTCTCTCTCCCTCAAGGGCTACCTTTTTAAGTTAAAAAGTTTGTCACATCATTCAGGTAGGAGACACTTTGTTCTCTCCCTCATGGTGATCACACCATGGCCCAGCGTGAGAATAATCCGGTTATGATGTTTCCACTTCGTATCTTCTTTGTTTCAGTAGAACCCATTCAATTTAGGAATATTTCAGGATGGGTGTAATTGACACCTGTCAACCTATTTAGGCATCCTTTGTTCTAAACAGTGTGGCAATATTCAAATACACATGTGGCCATCTTTTGCAGCTTTCTTCAATTTTAGAAAAAAGAAAGGTCCATTTTTATAACCCTTCAGTTGAGTTTGTATTTTTTCATTGTCGCACTTCTCATTAGCATGACACTGGAGTTAGGTCAGACACTGACTGGAGAATTAACATTGGTGCTTGGTGGAAGCTCGTATTCAGGTTGTGGTGATGCACCATTAAGTTCTACAGAAAAGGGACAGAATTTTTGTTTAGAATATTTCAAATATGTTTTGACTAAAAATAAAGTAAGAGGCCATATGGGCACATTGGTGTTGAAATCCTACAGATCAAAGTGGTAGCTAATTTGGTTAAGTGTGTTTGTACAAAACCCCCCTCCACTCGCTATTTGACTGACTTATTTAATGAAGCAAACTGAGCAGTTAGATCGATGAGCGGCAAGTTTCGCAGAGCTGAGTTTCAATCCGGCTGTGTTTTCACAGAATTTTCGATTTCCTGACTATTTGCAGCACGGACGTCAAATAACATTTATTTTTTTCTGCTCTACCTCCTAGCTGAACATGACATTCCATTTGTTCATTGTGGCCCTAGCTGGAGCAGGTGCCGCAGTCATTGCTATGGTGAGTACAAAACGAAGCCCATTGTAAGACTTAAGATGAGGCATGACCTGCATATTAATGGATACAATGAAGAAGTTAGTTCACCTCATTAGTGCCATGTTATCCCATAAAATGTGCACAACTTCAAGTGACAATGAAGTTCAATCAATAAGAAATTTCTAAATAACTGTATTTATTTTCTAATGGAGGCAGATGTAAATCTCCAGTAACCAGATTTACAACTGCAGTGAAAATGATGGGTTGTTCTATGATATGGGATGGCTTTTCGACTGCAAGATAAACTTATTGACCTCAACTATGTGATGATTGATTCTCTGTCGCAGAAGACAATCTCAGCAGTAGCGGTTGGAGCTTCATTCAGTCAGTAATTTGATAACAGCATGACTCAAAGCTGGAGTTCTATATATGCTGTAATTACATTTTACCTGAGTACAGCTAGGAGTTAAAGGAAACAATTTCTGGAGGGAATTTCTCCATTTAGAAGCCACACAGGCCTGGAGATTTCTTTGCATTTACACCCAGGTGCACACGTAATCTGGGCGGAAACCAATTATGTGGCTTGAAAGAGTGAGGAGTCACGGGCAGGGCTGAGTTAACATATGTAACTATGATGTGCCCAAGTCTCCTCGATCTTTCACCTCCGTCCATCCCACCATTCCAGCCAAATGAAGCCACGTCCACAAAACTGACCACACCCTGACTCGCAAACACGAATGTCCTCCAATCCCACTCATTCTGAGAGGGCTCTTAACATTGCAAACAGAGTTACAGGTGCAGCAAGAAACAAAGTCATTTTTCCCCTTCTAATTGCAACTTCTTTGAGTACTTCTTAAAAAGAAATCCTCACCAAAACCTGCTCTGTAGTTCCTTTTACTTTGAATGCATTTTTATGGCGTAAGTGTAAGTTATATTAAAAATTGAAAAGTTTCATCGGTTCCAGGTTCTTTAAACATGCAGTGTCTGCTGTCCATGAATGATGATGATGTGAGATGAAACTTTAAATTTTTGAGGAAAATGCTGTGTATTTGATATTTCCTTGGGCCCTGACTGTTTAGGTTGGTTTATGCCCATTTTAAGTTCTGGCATATTCTAATGGGATTTGGAGGGTACTGAGTGTAACTTGACGCTGGAAAAACAGCTGAAAATTTGTCTGCAATTTCTGCATTAGGGCCAAGGAGCAAACTCCAGATCTTTGTATTGTGGCCATCAGTGCACAATGGTGAATATCCCCTTGAGCAAGGCTGCCCGATAACTCAGCTGTCCTGGTAATTCCTCCCACCGTCATAGTATCACTAGTATATTATATTGGCCTGTCTCATGATTCAGTACATAACGGGCATTTGTCAGGAGCAGTGGTTTATAGGGAAATAAAGCAATATCGCAGGCTAAAATTAAATGAGTTATAGAAGCTGCAAAATCACTCATTCATTTTTCATGCCTCAGCCCTCTCTGACATGTGGAATAAAAACAGAAAATGCCAGATGCCCTCAGCAGGTCAGGCACCATCTCTAGAGATAGCTACACAGGATGAACTCTTCAGGTCAATGACCTATTGCTGTTCGTGCAGCACAGTGGAGCCTGAACATGGATCTTGATTTTGGAATTTAAGTATTGGTATAGTGGGAGACTAGAGAAACCAGGACCAATATACAACTTTAAGATTTTTTTTTTATCTATTCATTCAGGAGATGTGGGCGTCGCAGGCTATGCCAGCATTTATTGCCCATCCCTAATTGTCCTCGAGAAGGTGGTTGTGAGCTGCCTTCTTGAACCGCTGCACTCCTTGGGGTGTAAGTACACCAACAATGCTGTTAGGTTGTGCTGTGCAGTTATTAACTGAAACCTATTGTGTAAAGCAAACAGACGTTGGAGGATCTTTAAACAAAAAACATCTGTCACAATTTCTTTGAATTAAAAGAATGCATTGAAATGTTTTAGCAGAGCCCAATCACGGCAAATCCGTTTGTGCATTTTTCTCACAGAATAGCTAACCCCTGAACAGCACAGAAAGGAATTTCAATCCAATGGATCCCCTTGAGGCCCATAAATTTCTTAGAAAAGTCCCCCTGTACTCTTGCAAACATGCGCTGCATATATCTGTCATTTCATGCACTCTCTGCATGATGTATTCTATTTGAAATGCTTTGATCTTAAAAACAAAGATGCACAGTCTTTCGAGTCGGATTCTCCGACCCGTATGCCCATCTCACGAGGCTTCATGCTGGGAGCAGAATCTCTCAAAATAATCACCATATTTTTTTGAAGTCGTAGAACATGAATTGAAGACTGTTTCAGGTGTCACATCTGTGATAGCAACTTCTGGTTTCCACAGGCGTTCTTATACAAGGTTGCGTAGCCCTTCGGCTGACCTCTCCACTTTGCCCCAAGGCAAGGAGCAGGGTTCAGTGCTGTTAACTGGGCTACTAATCCAGCAGGCCTGCACCACTAATCCAGAGAATGCGAGTTCAAATTCCACCACGGCAGTTTGAGAATTTGAATTTAGTTTTCTTTTAAAAATAAGCCGGAAATAATTTAAAGTACTGCTATCAGTAAAGATGACCATGAAGCTGTGGATTGTTGTAAAAACCCAACTGGATCAGTAATTTCCTTTGGAGAAGAAGAGACAAAAATCTGGCAACCTTACCTGATCTGGCCAATGTTTGACTTCAGTCCCACATCAAGGCGATTGGCTTTTTCTTGACCACTGAAATGATCACGCCTCCAAGTTATATAAGGCCATTTAGTAATGGCCAATAAATGTTGGCCTTTCCAGCAACGCCCACATCCTGAGAATGAATATTTTAAAAAAGCTGCATAAACAAAAGTAAACCTTTACAGAAAATTGTCAACTATCCTGGCAAGAATATCAAGACTTGGAGGTGGTCCAGTGGAGATTTACTCTTTGAAAGAATTGGCACAGACACTATGAGCTGAAAGGCTGACTACTGTGTTGCTTGATTCTGTGATTCAATGATCCTCCAATCAAGTGGTGTGAGAATTGCCGATTTAAATGAATTTGAACGCATGCAAAAATAATAATTAGCTGGGACAAGCAGGAGACTCTGCGACATTCAACGCTGTCAACTACAGCGCAGTTGTGTTGCTACTGCTCATTTTAACAGTAGTCGAACGGAGGGTGCTCTTTTTTAATATCTTCAATCTCAGTGCTGTGGGTTTTCTGGCGGAGAAGATATGTGGGTTATAATCAGCGATGCTCGTGCATGGCTAGAGCTATTTGTCTGGAAATGTATCCATGAAGTAATCTTGTCTGTTGCCAGATGCTCGCTATATAGATAGATGGCGCTTTCACAATGGGGTTAGATTGTGTATCATACTCCATGGCGTGCGTGCAGACTGTCACTGATCCCGATCCCAGTTGCCGTGGCACTCGATCGGCTTCACCAGGTGCACACGTGACCAAATCATTTGGCATTTTGTGATTTGAGCTTCTTTTCTCAGGCTGGTAATATTTTCAGTCCCTTACCCTGTGCCACCCTTCATTTAATGGGATATTGGGAAGGTGTTGCATCAAAAAAATCCTTGTTCTCAAGAACACATAGTCACATTCACAAAGTGCCCAATGAAGTGTTCGCAAATAATTATTCTTCACATATTTGAATACATTTTTGCAGTTTAGCAGGTATGGGATGAAACATCTTGAATGAATATTAATTGCGTTGGGCTCTTAGAAGATATAATAGCAGAGAATTATACCCAAGTCTAGAAATTACTGTGGCTGTTATTGTGTTTGCACAACATCCCTCTGCCCACAGTTACATAGAGGCATCTAGTCGCTAATTATAACATTTCTGTCACAATAGCAGTCAGAGGAATGTCATACTAGTGTGTTAAGGGTTCATCCACCAATATCACCAGGAGTAATTTCCTACTCTGGCATTAAGACCTTTGCCCAGTTTAACAGCTTCCTCCATTTTCATCAGTGTCTTCTTAACCTGTGTCATTTTATGTCTTGCATCCACCTTGATTGAGAGAGTACGGGGTAGAGGTTTACCAGAATGATACCAAGGATTGGGGACTTTGGTTACGTGGAGAGACAGGAAGGTGGGATTGTTTTCCTTAGAGCAGAGCAGGTTAAAGGGAGATTTAATAGAGGCACTCAAAGTTATGAAGGGTATTGTTACAGTAAATAAGGAGAAACTTTACACTGGTGGGTGGGTCAGTCACCACAGGGCACAGATTTAAGTTAATTGGAAGAACCAGAGGCCAGATGAGAGGAAATATTTTGCACACGTTGTTATAATCTGGAAAGCACTGCCTGAAGGATGGTACAATCAGATTCAATCATAACTATCAGAAGGGAATTCGATGTATACTTGGAAAGGAATCATTTTCAGGGCTATGGACCAAGTGCCTAGGGAGTGGAGCTAATTGAATAGCTCTTTCAAGCAGCTGCCACAAGATCAATGGGCTGAATGGCCTCCCTCTCTTTGTATAATTCTATGACTTATGCTATGGCTTCCCCAATGGTCCAGTGAATAGCTGAAATATACAGACTTGAAAGATTGAAGTTTGATCTCTAGTTTGCTGTTTGAATCCACGGTACCATTACAATTGACCTCAGCAGCCCCTCTGTCAGGGAAAAGAGTAGCTGGCCAGGGTTCCTGCTCTTGATTGCCAGCCTGCAAAAACCTCCCAGAAGAACCTAAGTGAGGACGGGGTCATGCTCAACTGTGAGAGCACCTATGGTGCAATAGCCTGTGACACTCATCCTCAAGGTGTATATATGAATAGTGGTCACTTCAGTGAGGATCTGTACTCCTGGAAGGAACCATGACCTTCAGGAGAACAAGGAAGAAAGTTGATTGTGGGGAGAGAAGGGAAAAAAAATATTTAAGGCCTGGCCCCTCCCTATCTCTGTAATTTCCTCCAGCCCTGCAATCCTCTGAGATCTCTACACTCCCCCAATTCTGGCATCTTGAACACCCCGATTTTTATCGCTCCACCAAAGGCTAGGAGAGAATCAACCTAATGAATAAAGGTGGGCATTTATTCCTGCCACAAAATAAACATCCACAGCCAAGTTAGATAACGGGTGCTGTAAACAGTGCTTCTGGCTCTTTGCCTTTGAAACATCTGAACAAGAACTGTTCCTTATCTGACCTTGTTATCCATCTGTTTCCACACACACAAAAAAACAGGCCAGTCTTCTTTTGGCTTTGACATACAAATCTGCTGTAACAAAGGTTATCGGCCTGCTCAAACTACTGAACAAAGCTGTAAACAGGCAATCCCTCTAAATACTAAATCCACTGGATTAAAGGCATCTTTATATCAAACCAGCTGTCCGACTGAACTAAAATCCACCCTAATAAAGTGTAACTAAAGAGCAAGGGCCATGTACATGAATGTACCAGCACTTCGCTCCAAGGTCCCAGAAATGCTTTAGTGAGTATCATTTCTGCTTAACGCTGCAGGCCTACACAACCTGCTTTCTGCTTTTCAGCACTCACAGAATAGCCAAAGCCATCAGGCTGAAAATATCTTGCTAGACTATAAGCTGCACAGGGAGTGAGTGATACAGTGTGCATGAAATAATTATCACTATTTTCCCCTAATATTGCCAAATACCCCTGTGGCAGATCTGCAGCAATAATTTCCTGAGAGAATTAATTCCTTTGATTCTGAACTAACCTGACCATCAGTCACCTGGTCCTCTGTCTGTGACAAGTCTCTCTTGACATTGTCTGTCCAGTGCTTCCTTGGCCTTCATCAGCTCCTGTTCCACATACCTTTGTGTGCAGGGCCATGACAGGTGTTCTAGCTGGTTCCATTCTCAAAACAAGCCCAAAGCATTGCATTCGTATTTTTGGGGTTTTCTATACAAGCATTGTTTCTTGTCCAAGACATGTGAGCCTTGACTCAGTTGGTAGCATTCAAAGTCTCATTCCAGAGTTCTGAGCATCAAATCTAGGCTGACCTCTCAGACAATGTAATAGCTTCATGCCACTATTTTCGAAGAAAACCAGAGGGTTTCCCTCCAGTGTCCTCAAACAGCATTACTAAAACAGATGATCTGGTCATTATCACATTATTGTCTGTGGGGCCTTACAATGCCTTAATTGGCTGCCTTATTTCCTACGTTACAACAGTGACTACACTTCAAAGGTACTGGATTAGCTGTAAAGCGCTTTGGGATGCCCTGACGTCATGAAAGGTGCTACTTAAATGCAAGTCTTTCATTTTTTCCATGTTATATCACTCTTGATTCCTGGATATTCCCAATATTCCTCTCAACCAACTTATCTCTGCTGTTAGTACCTTTGCTGGTCGACTTTTTCTCATGTTCCAACACTCAGATCTGTATAATAATAAGGGGATAACCATTGCTTCATAAACTCCTATCTACATTTTTGCCAAAATATCTTTAGCTTTCTATATCCTGCTTAATTTTTCAAAATGGAGCATAGTGTAGTATAGAGTGTATTATCGGTAGTAAAAATAATTTTAAAATTCCAAGTTGCTAGGTTTGTTCTGCAGTTTAGTTTTAGCATGTCAGTAGAACCGAGAACAATTGGAAGGAGCCAGTGAACAACTCTGCCCCCTAGTGATCACTCGCATTAGTGAAGCTGCATCTGCGAGAAGCTGATCTGACTTCATAGTCATAGGCCGGAATTGTACGCCCCTCCCCCGCGGGAGCGGGCTGGAGGTGGGAGGGTTGGCGGGGGGTGGGGGGGGGGGTGACGTAAAATTGAGTGGGAAGCAGGGGGTGCCGTTCCTGTCGCTTTCCCGCCCAAGCTGCAATTTTACAAGCAGCGACATAGGTGAAAAAAGACCCGCCCGCCCCAGGCGAATTAAGGTCTTTGATTTAATTGCCACTTAAGGGACTCGCCGCCGCCATTCATATATTCCAGTTTTAATCCAATCAGCCGATGAGCTCCCCGCCTGCCATAACACAAGCTGCCCGCCACTGGAGCTCGATCCCCCGCGTCAACCGACCCCACCACCCTGCCTCACTGGGGCCCAGCCTACCCAGACTGGTCATCAACATTGCCTGGAAATAACTGTTTTTGGAAGATTCCATTGGTTGTAACAACAGAATGTAATATTCCCTGCCTTACTCTCATCCCATGACACTTATTAATCTGTTGGTATTTTAATATTTCCAGTGACAATAAGTCACAGTATTAAAAATGTACATTGCAATGGGATTTATAAATATATATATATAAAAGCGGATGTGATTTCATGAGCATATGAATTATAGAATCAAAGACTTGCAGGTTGATAGGTAAATTGGCCATTATAAATTGCCGCTAGTATAGGTAGGTGGTAGGGGAATTGAGGGAAGGTGGGGATGTGGTAGGAATATGGGATAAATGTAGGATTCGTATAAATGGGTGGTTGATGGTCGGCACAGACTTGGTGGGCTGAAGGGCCTGTTTCAGTGCTGTATCTCTAAGTAAATAAATAAAATAAAAGAATGATAAAGCACAGAAAATGGTCATTCAGCCCACCATGCCTGTACCAGCACCTTGAGCTCACCATTCGTCCAGGTTCCCCTCTGTCTGACAGGTGACCCCATTGTCTTAATGATAAGTGAACTGTACTCTTAAATGAAGACGAGAAAGGTAATGTGGTACAGTAATGTAGTGGTTATGTTAGTGGACAGGTATTCGAGAGATCTGGGGCAGTGACAGCCCTGACGGTGGGCCAGAAAGCCGGGGGCAAGTCCGCCTTGTCAGTTTCTGGTGCCCCGATCCGATTCTGTGCCCATTAGTCAACTAACTGCTTGGCACCATCCTGGAACACGTGAGTGTGATTGGGCAGGGCCCGATGAAGGGGTGGTGTGGTGGGGTCGTTGATGAGGGCGGGGGGCCTTTTTCCTGTGGGGGCAGCCCTTGCCACTAGTGAGCCCTCTGTGGGCCACAGGGTGCCCGATCAAGGAGGCACCCCCAAGTCCCCAGGGAGGCTGCCAGCTTTTACTCGGTGGTCTCCCCATGCGTTGGACGAGTAGAATGTCAGCAGCAGTGGGAAGAGGCTATTAATTGACCACTTATGAGCCTCAGTTAGCCTCTGGTTGGGAAGGCTGTCCTCGACCTTCCCCGCTGCTGAGATAATTGCACGGTGTCAACAAGGTGGTGGGCACTCCATCATCACACCCACCCACCACACCTTCCCTCCCCTACATAGTTGCTGCCTAACCATGCTCTGAAATGGCTGAACATTGCTGTCAGTATTCAGCTCCAGAGTGGAGTAAGCTGTTCAAAAGCCATGTACATTAACAGTGGGTAAAATCAGCATGACTTATTGGGAGATTGGATTCATTAAATCATATTAAAATGCGGCAATCTGAAAATTGACTCCTCAACAAAACTGCTGCACTGATGAATTTTATATTATTTCCAGCAAGTGTCTTATTTTGGGCAAACTTTAACCTCTGAGATTGGCCATTCTCACTGAAACTTATGCCACAAGCCACGACTTTCTAAAATGTAGCTCTAAGTGTACCATTGTAGACCTTCTTTAGTCAACTTATTCTGGTTCAGACATGAGAATGACAGGAATAATAGAGTGCACGCAAACTTCTGAGTTAATTATCCAACTTTATTCGATTCACTTAAAACATGAAATAGGAACCTATACTCTACTATGGATGATCATTTAATTGTTTCAAATATGAAGGAAGCGACTAACCTACAATCACATGAGAGTGGTTAACTCCCTGTTGATTGGAGTTCTCCATTGACTGACCAAGTCACTCCTTCCCTGTAGTTGCAACAACAAGGTTTCTTTAACAGTATCTTTTATACATTAATTCTAGGGAGAGAAAAGATAGTATACTGACAGAGGCTTATAGTCTAATTAGTATTTATTTTAGGCCAAAAATACCCTATCATACTGATCCCCTTGTTTGAAAAAGCCCGCCCTGGCAGTGTCAATCTTCTTTCAACTTACTCCAGTTAATTTCCATCAGTTGGGGAATGGTTCCTTAACCTCTGATGCTTAGATGGACTTGGCTCTGTTGGCATTCTTCCAAATGAATTTATGTCTTTAGCCCACCAGCTATTGTTAGTTGTTAGAGTCTTATCAAACCTCATTAATTCTCAAGGCTCAAGACCTGTTCCCTCATTTCAAACACAGATGTTTCATCTCTGAACATGATCATGAAGCAGCTTTGTTCAATTTGACAGCACTGTCTAGGGAAACACAATGACTACAGAATGCTCTCGTTCAGCAAGTTTTAACAGCAACCAGTAGATTTCCCATCAGACTGTCCTCAGCTGTCAAGGCTTGATGGTGATCAAGCCTTAGCATGAAGTTAATTGTTTTATTGAAGCCATTAATATTTTACACCATTGACTTTTCATTAAGAAAATGGGGTGAGTTTCCGTCTACCATTACCGCACCACTCATCCCCAAGCAGAATCCACGTCATTGGCTGACTGGTGGTCAGGCCAGGAGGCTGGGTCCGTGTTGAGGGCCAGACCTCATTTGCCTCAGGCCAGTGAGGCACAATGGGAAAACGGGAAGTGGTTCTGGCATGAAAGAAGGTAGGTAGGTTCCTTAGCGTGATCTAAAGATGGGGGGATTGTTGGACTGACAGCATACCCATGCTGGCTTTGTGGAGCCTATGGGGGGAGCATTCTTCCTCTTCCTGACCTCACAAAATGTAAGATTAAATCCACTTTGGGATCCTTCTTCAGCTAGACCGCCATGTGTCAGTGGTCGGAGCGTGCGGGCATGGGGTTGGGGTGCGCAGTGCTGCTCCCGCTCAGTCCAAAATTGGCAGTCAGGGTCCTACATGAGCCATTGCATCCTGATTAGTGTTGTAAGTGGATCTACCAGTTGACTCGGGTCGCATCATGTCATCCAAGGCTATGATGATGGGGGTAGGTCATTGCCCAACATTTTCAAGGCAATACAGCCTCATTTCTACTAGGAAGGCTAAAAACACATCCTAGTGTTTCCCCGTTGTCGTTGTACCTAATTCAGATTACAAACTGATGTTTGCTGTTGGGACCATTGTCAACAAGTAGGCCTCAACAAGTCCCAATCCACTGTTGCTCTGAGGCTTCCAAACAGAAGGCAACTGGCGAGGCTCGACGCACAGCTGAGAATAGGCCTGTTTTTACAACAGTAATGGTTGAAATATTCGACCTCTACTCACTCAATCCTCACATTCCCAGCCTGTCTGACAGGTGTTTAAATCTCAGGCATCACTGCTGGTGATCACAGTTCAAAGTTCAGTAATCATTATATGTAAATAGTCATGTGTAGAACTTGAGTTATCATCAGGGATTAGAGAATTCGGAAATAGACACACGATTAATGAAAAGAGAAGTTAGAATACGTATCGGTCATTCATGAAGCGCACTGAGAATTCGATTACATCGAATATTTGGTATGTTAAGTTTATATTGCAAAGCTTGGTATAATTACACTTTATATAAAATGGATGACGCGTTTTTATAAATCCTTGTTTCTATTCATTGAACCTATTGATAGGGGCTGTGTTATTTTTGGCCTTTCACCTTCCTTACTTACTGTTACTTGTCTGCTTTGTGAACCTTTTCTTTTTCCTTCAATATTTGTTTAAATTCTTTTATTATGTCCTTTTTTAAATTTCCTAATTCTGCCGCACTTTTCTCTAGGTGAACAGGCAACCTGTCTCCATCCACTCCCCTACATCCTTCTCTACCACGCCTCCAAACCACCCCAACCCACTGATCTCAGCTGATGCAGTCCTCGAGTGAGCTGTTAGAGGACAACTTGGTAGCTCATTGCTGACTTTATCTTTCCATGTCTCCAGTTCATGCCCTCGAGGTTACTCTCAGGAGGACCAGTGGCCTGAGCCAGTCATTCCAGGGCTCAGGAGCATTGTTTTCACATGCCATGATTGAGCACTTTTCATTTTCAAATGGTCATCACTGCAATTCCCTTAACCATTTTTGTCTGTGCAGGTAGTGTATGAATGCACATCTGTGTATACATGTGCACGCACATGTGTCTGTGTATACATGTGAGTATGCGCGCACGTGTATAAATGTGTGTATGTATCTACATAGTTGTGTACATCTTTGTACACATCACTATTGATCACCATTGTCTGCCACTGAGCTTGCTTGTTACTCAAGGTTCCCCCATCATGTATTTTGTCTTGCAGGTTCATTACTTAATGGTGCTGTCTGCCAACTGGGCCTATGTGAAAGACGCCTGCAGGATGCAAAAATACGAGGACATCAAATCAAAGGAGGAGCAGGAACTGCATGACATCCACTCCACCCGCTCGAAAGAGCGGCTAAATGCTTATACATAAAAGGTCCCGCCCCCTCGCTCGCACCAGTCACTGCTTTGTGTCTGACTAAAGCTTAACAACTGACTCATGACCCTGGTTATTGGTTCAGTAAGTTCCTATGCGACTTGACCACGTGTTTTTTGTTTAAAAAGTGATGAAAAATCTGAAAGCCTTGTCACTTAGTAAGGGCACAGCTCCCACTTCATTCACACAATTCGATCAGGTTTGTGAAACTTTTCTTTTTTTTTAAAAAGAGACTTTGATAATTGTATTTTTTTTAAACAGTCCTCTCTTATTTTTACTGATAGGAAATTTGAAATGGGACCATATATCAAGGGAAAGGGAGGGAAGAAAACTCAAGCTGGGAAATCACTGTGGTTGATCTTATTGTATTGATGCCAATGCACTCATATCAAATTCCTCTATCTGCTATTTTAATGGAGTTTGCAAATGGGTTATCGCTTCGGTTAAAGGAGAAGAATTTGATACCAGCGTGATAACTGTTCATATTATTCATCACCTGCAGTCATTTCCAGTCTTCCTACTTTTTTTTCCTTATTTAAGCTTTCCTGATGCACGATGTTCCTTGGAAATACTTGTAACCTGATGAATTCCTGAACTTAATAATCATGCTCATTTTTTAAATAACATTACACCCTGAATTTTTCTAATTATCGGTAGAGTCACTGACTTACATTGACCAAGCAGTTCCATATTCATTTTTAATGCAAGGGATTGAAGAATTTTTGCCAGGCTTTTCGCTTTCAATGACTAGACTCATTGATAATCAGGGCCTCTGGTATATGGCAGCCAAAATGGGTCAAATTCCATTAAAAAGATGTCGCTGTGGGAACCCGTATGGGTCCTAGCTATGCATGCCTTTTCGTGGGATTCACGGACCATTCTTTGTTCCAGTCCTACTCAGGACCCCTCCCTCACCTCATTCCAGTATGTTGATGTCTCTGTTGGTGCCTCTTCCTGCTCTTGTCTTGAACGGGAAAATTCCAGCATCCAGAAATTCCATGGCTTTTGGAGGTAAAGAGTAAAATAAAAGGGTCTACTCCTGAAACATTAACCTGTATTTTCTCTTTTTGAATGTTGCCGGGTCAGCTGTGTATTTCCAGTCAGGCCATTTTGATTAAATGGGATTGTGGATGGTTTGCCATCATTTTGGCGATCACATTCTGCCATTTCATTCACTTCTGGATAGAGCCCGTTATTTATGGCGACTAAACTAGTCTACTTCCATTTTGATTCCTTAGAATTCTGAGGATTTTTTTTACTAAGCACGATTGGATTCTGCCTGTTCTCCCCATGAAAGCTGCCTGTCAGTGGCCTTGATCTTGTGGGAAGGGAGGACATTTTCATGAAACATGAAGGCCTGACAAGTTTCTCACTGAATAATGAATGTTTTCCTCACAGCCAATGCACTTCACAGTAGGCAGTGCAAATGTAACCCGTTTCATAGGAGCTTACTGCTACAAAACACACACTCTCACATTCCGTTTCGTTTAGGCCTTTTTCTTAACTATCGCGTTTCACGAAAATTTTACTCGAGTACTTCTTAGCTAAGGTGGGGGGGATTAACGCTTTGGGGCTTTTTGTTTCCCAATTCGGTTCCGAAAACAAATAGCCGCTTCGGATCTGACGGCCAATCTTTGGCATTTTAATCAATCATTCTTTGTCGAGTGAAAGTAGTCTCACATGTAAAATATGTAGTATCTGACATGACTGGGGACAATAAAAGAAGAAATCTTTCATCGTGAACATGATTTGGCCGCTAATGGCAAAAGTTGATGTTAAATATTTAGACGAGGGAAAATGCAAAAGCTGCCAGTGAAATTTGTACGGTAACCGTCATTGAGAGTGATCCATCAATACTGGAAGAAAATGGTTGTTAAATTTTATTCTGTATTGCCTATTGCTACTGCTCTTTGTATGCAGTACGGTGTCTCCCCAAACCCTGTAGCTTGAAGAAGATCTCCATCGGTGTTTTTGGAAGTAAAAACCTAGTTTGTTTTTCTTTTGGTCCATCTCTCGGACCTTGTGGAATATGGTGAGCTGTTTCCTGATGTAAGTGCATTTCTAATGAAGTTAAAGAAGTCGAGATCTGCTTTATACTGTAACAGTCATGCAACATTTGGTAATTTCTAAACGTTTTCTGTATTAGATAAGAACTTTGACGTGGTTGTTATTCGTGGCATGGTTATACACTAGATATGGGGATAGTTTCTCAAGAGTTGACAGCAAGTTTTATTTTAACACTAGGCTGTCTTACTGTATCAGTACTGTGTGCAGTATTATGGTTCCTATGTTGCCAGTATTATGCTGCGACTCTCTTTACAATATTTTAATGTAGTGTTTGATTCCTTTTGTGTGATATCTATAGGTTGTGTCAATTTAATCCATGTCCTTTGATTCATATATGATGTCTTGTATTCAGTAATAACTAAACGCTATTGGCTTTCTGGTACTAGACTTTGTATTTTCACAAAGAATGCTTTGTAGCAGGCTGTATAATTAATAATGTTTTTGTACATGAATGTGCCAACAGCTTGACAGTGGCTTTTATTTGACTGTAGGAAGAAAGTGCTTGCAATTTAATTAATAAAAATAAATTGTGTACTTGTTCCTTTCGTGGAGATTTTGCAAGTTTCTTGATCAACTCGATGGTGAGATTTGTTGAAACCTAGTCAGTTAAAACCTAGTAGTTAAAATGGCTACATGTGTGCGTGCATGTGTGCGTGCATGTGTGTGTCAGAGAGAGGGAGACAATTTTTCTGATTAAGATGAGGGTGGTTAGTGTGGGGAATTGAACATCTTCCACTTTTGGCCTACACAGTATTAATAGCAAGCATTTCCAGGAAAAGTACAGCATATTTTTGTAGATCAATCGAAAGAAATTGATTGTCATATAGTCAACGACTCCATTATTGAGATACCATGTGACTGTCAGGATGGTTAAAGGTGAATGAGATGGACCTTGTTCTTGTAGCTCCGACAGGGAGTCTCACTGACCAAAATTTATTATCGCAAACTAGGATGCACACTAAGCATGATTTCTCAATCGTCTCTGCCCCTGATCATACTATATAACATCCCACTGGAAGTGGTTAGAAAATTCTGATATCTTGGGGCCACGGTAACAGACAATCTGTCCCTTGATGCAGAGCTTGATACACACAGGGGAAGCAGCTACCACCTTTAGCCGACTCACAAAATGCTCAAAAGCTGACCCTTACGACCACGCTGATGGTTTATAAGGCCTGTGTTTGCAGGACCTTGCTATATGGCTGTGAAACATGGGAGATTTACAGCTACCAGGAATAGGAGCTCAATAATTTCCATCTTCACTGTCTGGAATGCATTATGGGTATATCCTGGCAGGACAATATCACAAATGTGGCAGTTCTCTCAAAGGCAGAGGTCCCAAGTGTGTTGGCACTAATCAAACAGAGGTGGCTTTGGTGGAATGGACACGTCTGCAGGATGGAAGACGATCGCATACCAAAAGACCTTCTGTATGGTGAGGTAGCCGGAGCCAGATGACCAGTGGGGCGCCCAAAACTCCGCTTCAAGGATGCTTGCAAGTGTGACATGAAGCCCTAAATGTTGATTATCAGCCCTGGGAGTCACTAGCTGGTGAAAGAGGGAAATGGCAACACATCCTGTAGACAGGTGTGCACTACCACAAAGACCAGTTGCTATGGCTGCTTGGCAACAAGTGCCATCATCAAAAACAACAACTCACAGCATCACTTGGCAGCTTCATGTGCGGCACTTGTGGCAGAACCTGCTTCCTGAGAATTGCCCTTCACAGTCATCAGCAAAGGTGCACCAAGAGAAGACACCCCACCTAAATGGACTGTTTGCTGCATGTCTGTCATCTTTTGTAGATGAAAGGATGCCAACCAGCCAAATAGTTGTGTGCAACATTCTTGAACTCATCTTATAAGATTCCAACAGATGAAGCTATCCACCAGCGGTGTAAATTCAGTAGAATTAAGTGTTGAAGCCCTCTCTATTCTGCCCCACCAATGGGGCTCAATCTCAGTGTCAGAAACACATCTTCTGACTTTACCAGCTGTGGCATTTTTAATTGCACAGAGCAGCCATACTATCTTTCTGGGTGAGGTAGCATTGGTGCAAAATTAGGGTTAGTTTTGTAATCTGGGACCACACCCACTAAAATTAGCATTAGGTCTGACCAAACACATTTCATATAGGGCCCTTACAGCCAGTGGAGATTTAGGATTTGCTGGATCTGAAGCCGGGTTCTGCAAAGAAGAAGACATTGCACTAACCCATTCCCAAAAATGTCTTTTCATTACATAGAATATTTAATACAAAATGACTTGGAAATAAAGCATTCGGGTCTATGGAGTGAACAACTCGTGTTAGATGACATGAAGAATTTGACTGACTAAAAATGATGTTAAAATCTGTAATAAACATACCATAATTTTAACAGAGGAAAATCTGTTTTTGCAGAATTCCTTTGGAGCCAAATAATTTTGGTGCTCATTATGTCTTTGTGCACTTTAGCTGTTTGCCAGTAGTGGAGCTGATCTGTAGCAACTTGAAATGCAGCAAAACAAGACTGAATCTTCCTCACTTCACCACAGTATGTACAATAGCTTTGTGGTTGTGTTACTGGATTAGATTTGGGCTAATGATCCAGTGACATGAGTTCAAAATCCCACCATGGCAGCTTGGGAATTTAAATTCAGTTAATTAAATAAATTTGGTGTTAAATGTCTAGTAGCAGTAATGGTGTCCATGAAACTACTGGATTGTTGTAAAAACGCATCTGGTTTACTAATCTGGCCTATATGTGACTCCAGACCTATCTTCTGAAAATGCCTTCTGAAATGTCCTAACAAGCCACTGAGTTGTCTACATGTCAATCAGGGATGGGCAATCAATTCTGGCCTTGCCAATGACAGCCACATCCCCATGAATAAGTTTAAAAAAATCCCAGAACAAGGAAAATGACCCCATTCTCCCACCTGACAAGCTGACTAGAAAGGAACTGCAATTTGTACCCAATTAAACCTTTCACTTCATTAACATTTGCAGACTTGTCAACCTCAGGAATGCTACAGACATTATAATCAGTAAGAGTTACTCTGATTGTAAACCCATTTAACTATGCAGAGGTGTTTTTATTGTTACAGGGTGACGTACATTATAACAGCAAAGATTTTAACTTGAGGTGACTGCTTGTCAGTCATAATGAGTGATATTTGGAAGGCCTGTGGGCAATGACTAGACAGTACAATCATGGTGTGATGATCAAATGAATGAAACCTGCCACACTGGAATTGGGGATCAGCTGCTGCCATTATATAAAACACCTGATGTTTTGTTGCCAAATGGCAGTAATTTGAAAATCAACCTGCGTAATGTTGCTGAAAAAAGCAAGTCTGAGCTTTGAAGCCATCTGATTGAGTGGGAACCAAATACTTCCCTACAGGGAGAAAATAACAGAAGGAGTTCCCGTGTCTCATCATGACCCCTTCTTTCTCTCTCAAATTTGATGCTGAATGTTTGGCTTTTGAAGATGAGCTGTTTTTGTATTTTAAAGTGCTTTGCATATTTCGTACCCAGTGTCAGTGATAAACATTCTCAGGTGGATCTATGATCCCTTTTATTAGATCCCTCTATTTTGCCTCAATAATGTACTTTAGTTTCAGAAGCACATCTCCTACTGTGGCAGCATGATGCTTCCATTTCCCACATTAACCATTTCCTGACCTGCCTTTGCTGACAAAGCCAGTTTAGTGGTAAATTAGAGGTAGTTTTATGCTCAAACCTGTGTTGAGGCTGTTCAAATACATTTCACAAAGGACCTTTAAAGCTGGCACAGAGAGGAAACTTCTGTCCCATTAATCTGGACTGAATTGAAAATCAGGCCCCAGTTGTGAAAGGACTAATCCACAATACAGCTGAACCTGGAGATGTCTAGCAGTGCAACTGCACGTACAGTGGCCATGGGGACGTCGGGAGACGCTGGCTGATGGTGATGAGGCTTTTAACGAAGGGGCTAAATGCGAAATGAGTGACAGCACTGGGATCAGATCCAAAGAAATAGCTGTTCTTTATAATCATATCACCTCAACTGTTTGCTTTCAGGTTTACAATGTAATAAGTCAAAGCTTTGAAATTCCCAGCCAGTAAACAAATCCCCACAGCACTTATGGTTTAACCGCTCCATAAACAAGCAGGAATTGGCTGTCGACTGCTAACTGCCACAAATTTGCATTAAATAGAGTGGAAAATGTAAAAGTTAGTGCAAGATAATGCAATGATATGTTTAGTTTAGTTTAGAGATACAGCACTGAAACAGGCCCTTCGGCCCACCGAGTCTGTGCCGACCATCAACCACCCATTTATACTAATCCTACTAATTCCATATTCCTACCACATCCCCACCTGTCCCTATATTTCCCTACCACCTACCTATACTAGGGGCAATTTATAATGGCCAATTTACCTATCAACCTGCAAGTCTTTGGCATGTGGGAGGAAACCGGAGCACCCGGAGGAAACCCACGCAGACACAGGGAGAACTTGCAAACTCCACACAGGCAGTACCCAGAATTGAACGCGGGTCGCTGGAGCTGTGAGGCTACGGTGCTAACCACTGCGCCAATGTGCATTGTTTGACCCTGAGCTTCAAATTTATCCATCCGCTTCCTTCCACTAGGATGTCCTAAAGCATTTTAGAACCAATGAAATATTTGGAAAACTTAACATTTCCTACATTACTGTTGTAATGCAGGAAATACAGCAACCAATTTGCACTGTGAGTTCCCACAGACAGCAATATAATAATAAGCAGATATTCTGATTTAATGATGTTGGTTAAGGGATAAATATTGGCCATGGTCCCTGCTCTTCATTAAAATAGTGGCCTTGTGATGCTTTACATCCAGCTGAAAAGTCAGATGGGGCCTTCCTTTAATATCTCATTCAAAAAAATAGCATATCTAATACTCCCTCAGTGTTAGCCTAGATTTTAAGTTAAAGTCTCTGGAGGAGAACTTGAGCCCATAACCATCAGATTCGCAGGCAAGAATGCTACGACTGAGCTGCAGTTGACAAATAAACCAACATCTCTAGTGGGAGTTCAAGACAATACAATCTGGAAATGTCAGGTCAGAGTAGTTTCGACAAAAGAACTGGGTAAATAATCAGTTTACATTTACATTCATTCTTATGAACAGGTAGTTAATTTTCTTTGAACCAATTATCCTATTTTTCTAACTACTTGTCCGTAAATAGATAAGTGATTGAATTTCTTTCCCTCCCTTAAACTCTAATAATAAATGATCGCATCAACAACACTGTTTTTAAAGTCAAAACAAAGAAGTAGGGTTTTGCTGAAAATAGAGACGTTGTCGAAGCTTTTCACCTTGCACTCATCAGGACAATCCGCAAGAATAACCAATGTAAGGGAAAACAACAACTAATACTGCATGAGAAGAGAGTGCTGATTGAGCTTCCTTTCCTTGACGTACTAGTTGAGAAATCTGTTCAAGGGTTCTCGCCCATGTTCTACCGCAAACCTACCTTCACTGGTCAATACATGTGTTGGGATTCTTACAGTTCCATGCGCTGTAAGATTGGCCTTATCGGCAACCTCGTAAATAAGGCCCGAGCCATTTGCTCACCATGCAAGCTTGATGCTGAAATAAGGTGAATCAACGACATCTTGTGTGACAATGGCTCCCCTGATCAGATCATTTCTCACTGTGTATCGTGCAAACTTATGAATGGGCCTAAGGCCATCATTTAGAGCCCTGAAAAGTGCGCTGTCGACCACAAATTACCCTCTAAGGGTAATGTATCCCAAAAATTTGAGCAGCAGGTAAAGCTAGCTGTTTCGCGCTACTACTATGCAGTAGCAACACGGGTGGTGTTTGCCACGAACAGGATGCTGCCGTCAAACCAAAAAGACGTCCTGCCTATCACACAAATGAATAATGTGATATATGAATTTCAGTGCTAGTGTGATGCTAGGTATATAGGCCGTATGTCCCAAAGACTGATGGATCGTATCAAACAACATATCCATTCTGTTGTTCATAACGGGCAAGGTATGGGCCATGCCCAACCAGCCCATGCTTGCAAACTCAAAACACAGTGTCCACATTAGGTATGATTTCACGATTGGACAACATTTGCTAAATAATCCACGGTGTTCTAAGACTTATGCTGACAACCAACTTAAGATTGTCAGTAGGGCTCGCAGTGTGGCACGCATACTAGAAGCTACATGTATTAATATATTAATACCACAGGGCCCTGTCATTTGCAGACAGAAAGAATATGTGCAAACATTGTGCCTGTTTCAGCTGAACAAAGTAAGTGACAGCCATTCGCTAGTTCATTCCTCAATGTAATGCCTTGACCAATCAAAGTCAATCTGCCTGATTTAAATTTCAAACAAAGCTTGGCAGTTAACTGTCAGTCACCGTAAACTGGTGCATTCTCCATGGCAGTGCCTCTACCAATCAGAGTTCACTTGCCAACCAATCAGCAGTGTCTTCTCATGCAGTGTAAGTTGTTTTTTTCCCTTACCTTGGTTATTCTTGCGGATTGTCCTGATGAGTGCAAGACGAAAATCTTCAACAACATGTCTCTATTTTCAGCAATATTGAAGTAGGGTTTATTAACACACTCTTAAACTCGGAAAGGGGTTTAACTTCGCCACACACACTTACAAGCATTCAGGGAAAGGTTAAAGGCATAAAAAAGGCAAGAACATTGACTAAATGGAAACTTATCTTAACTACTAGCTAATATGGATTTCAGTTAACACGAGAATCCTTTTTTAAATATCAAAAAACAAGTCCCAAGATGGAGATCACTGACTGAAAATGTTGGATAGGGGTAGGAGTTGCTAAGAATAACTCTTCTCTGACAACTTCTTCTTCTGGCACTCTCACATAATAATGGAGGCAGATAAATTTCTGAAGTCACCTTCTTTTGGATGGAGAGGAAACTGGTAGAAATCAGACTTTCTTGCTGTTTTTGCAGCTTGTCCTCTTGTTGATTTTTCTTGCAGGATTTTTCAATGTGTGGCTCCTTTTTAATTTTTTTTGTTGAAAAGGCCTTAGAGACAGAGATGTGAAGCTTCAGGCACGTTGTGGCTGTCTGCTAGCCAGGTGTGTATTCCGAACTGGATGTTCCCTCAACTGCTACAGTTTCAGATTCAGCAGGATGAAAAAGGTGGTCTCTTGGACAAGTTGTACTACAAGATCTCCTGCCCCCATTTTAACAAATGGGAACATAAAAGTAAAACTTAAAACATGCTGTATAAAATGACGGTTGGCATTCATACTCAAATGCACAAACACAATTTATCGGGGGTTCGCATCTCTTCGTGACATCGTACATATCAAATATAATACTAAAAACAATGAGCAGATCTTTCAAACACATGGACAGAGAGGATCCAGCAAGTGAGGACAGGGAAATAACCAGAGATTGCTACTCTAAAGGTCCTTTGCTTCAATTTGACAAACTCATCATGGAGAAGGAGAACAATAATAACTTGTATTTATATGGCAGATTTAATTATTAAGCCATCCTAAGATGTTTTACAAGAGTACTATAAAAGAAAATTTGACACGGAGCCACATATGGAGATGTTAGGGCAGATGACAAAAAAGGTAGGTTTTAAGGAGCAGCTTAAAGGAGAACAGAGAGAGGTAGAGAGGCGGTCAGATTTAGGGAGGGAATTCCAGAGCTTAGAGCCTAGGCAGCCGAAGGCATGGTCACCAATGGTGGAGCGATTAAAATCAGGGGTGCTCAAGAGACCAGAATTTGATGAGCGCAGATGTCTCGGAGGGTTGTAGGGCTGGAGGGGATTACAAAGGAAGGGAGGGGCAAGTCCATCAAGGGAATTAAAAACAAAAATGAGAACTTTAAAACTGAGGTGTCACTTAACTCGGAGCAAATGTAAGTCAGTGAGCACAGGGGTGATGTGTGAACAGGATTTGGTGCGAGTTACAATAAGGGCAGCAGAGTTCTGGATGACATCATGTTTATGGACCACAGAAAGTGGGAGGCCAGTGAGGAGCGCATTGGAATGATCAAGTCTAGAGGTAACAAAGGTATGGATGAGGATTTCAGCAGCAGATGAGCTGAAGTAAGGGCGGAGTCAGGCGTTGTTACGAAGGTGGAAAGAGGGAGTCTTAGTGATGTTGTGGATATGCAGTCGGAAGCTCATCTTGGGGTCAAATACAGCACCAAACTTGCAAACAGTCTGGTTCAGCTTCAGTTTGGTTCAGCTTCAGCGAGGGAGAGGGTTGGAGTTGGTGGCTAGGGAGCAGAGTTTGTGGCAGGGACCAAAGGCAATGGCTTTGGTCTTCCCAATATTTAGTTGGAGGAAATTTCTGCTCATCAGTACAGGCAATTTAGAGACAATGGAGACATCCAAAGAAGTGATGGCGAGCAACATCCCCTTTAATTTTTTTTTGTAGTGCACAGCTGATTCGTTTAAGTGCGTGGCCCCTTTAAATTTTTTCGCACGACTGCACACGAGCAGTAACAAACTGGCCAACCTTTTACCTGCCTGCCTGGGAACTTTAGGGTTGCTGCACGGGCATACAGCCTAGAGGGAGCATTGGTGGCGAGGTAGAGCTGGGAGTTGCCAGCGTACATGTGGAAACTGACATTGTGTTTTCAGATGATGTAGACGATGGCACAGGTAGAACCCAGGATAGATCTTGGGGGACATCAGAGATTTTGGTGTGGGAGCAGGAAGAGAAGCTTTTGCAGGTGTCAACAAAAAAGGAGACACTTCATTTTGCGAAACCCTACTTTACGGGAATAAGGAAGAGGTTAATGAAAGTGAGCTGCAAAGATTGTTGGAGACCAAAGCTCTGAGAAGTGATACACTTTAAAGGCACAATGCAGGGTAACAAACACAAATTATTTCACCTGAGTACATGAAACAATAGAAATAAGAATAATGTGTGTGTTTGTATATGTGTGTGTGTGAGTTGGTGAGAACTGAAGTAGACTTGTCTGTGATGATCCCTGCAGCCTCCAGGCATTCATAATTATTGCCCACACATGACTTTTGACCACTGGACAAGTTACTAAGGGTGCCTGGGGCACGTAGAACAGGACAGCAGCAGCTCCAGGAGTTTGAGAGAGTGGGAGAGGGGAGCAAATTAGGTGAGGGTTAGGGTGATGGTTGGGTTAGCAACAGGGGTCAACAGGAGGCTGAGAATGAGGGGAAGGGCAGCAACTTAAGACAGGAAACAACAGAATGAAAATAATAATAAAAGCAAAATACTGCGGATGCTGGAAATCTGAAATAAAAACAAGAAATGCTGGATCACTCAGCAGGTCTGGCAGCATCTGTGGAAAGAGAAGCAGAGTTAACGTTTTGGGTCAGTGACCTTCTTCGGAACTGACAAATATTAGAAAAGTCACAGATTATAAGCAAGTGAGGTGGGGGTGGGGCAAGAGATAACAAAGGAGAAGGTGTAGATTGGACCAGGCCACATAGCTGACCAAAAGGTCACGGAGCAAAGGCAAACAATATGTTAATGGTGTGTTGAAAGACAAAGCATTAGTACAGATTAGGTGTAAATACACTGAATATTGAACAGCAGCAAGTGCAAACCTGAAAAAAAACAGTGGGTAAGCAAACTGAACAAACTAAGATGAAATGAAATAAATGCAAAAAAAAGATTGTAAAAAATGTAAAAAAAATATCTTTTCTCCGCTGGTCCAGTCTCTTCCCACCTATATCCGTGACTCTTCTGACGCCCTACGTCATTTTGACAATTTCCAGTTTCCTGGTCCCAACCGCCTCCTCTTCACTATGGACGTCCAATCGCTCTACACCTCCATCCCCCACCAGGATGGTTTGAGGGCTCTCCGCTTCTTCCTGGAACAGAGGCCCAACCAGTCCCCATCCACCACCACCCTCCTCCGCCTGGCTGAACTTGTTCTCACATTGAACAACTTCTCCTTCAACTCCACGCACTTCCTTCAAGTAAAAGGTGTCGCTATGGGTACCCGCATGGGTCCTAGTTATGCCTGTCTTTTTGTGGGATATGTCGAGCATTCTTTGTTCCAGTCCTACTCAGGCCCCCTCCCCCAACTCTTTTTCCGGTACATTGATGACTGTATCGGTGCCGTTTCCTGCTCCCGCCCCGAACTAGAAAACTTTATCAACTTTGCTTCCAGTTTCCACCCTTCTCTCACCTTTACATGGTCCATCTCTGACACTTCCCTTCCCTTCCTCGACTTCTCTGTCTCCATCTCTGGGGATAGGTTGTCTACCAACATCCATTATAAGCCCACCGACTACCACAGCTACCTCGACTACACTTCTTCACACCCTACCTCCTGTGAGGACTCCATTCCATTCTCCCAGTTTCTCCGTCTCCGACACATCTGCTCTGATGATGCTACCTTCCATGACGGTGCTTCTGATATGACCTCCTTTTTCCTCAACTGAGGATTTCCCCCCACTGTGGTTGACAGGGCCCTCAACCGTGTCCGACCCATTCCCCGCACCTCTACCCTCACCCCTTCCCCTCCCTCCCAGAACCGTGACAGGGTTCCCCTTGTCCTCACTTTTCATCCCACCAGCCTCCATATCCAAAGGATCATCCTCCGCCATTTTCGCCACCTCCAGCGTGATGCCACTACCAGTCGCATCTTCCCCTCCCTTCCCCTGTCAGCATTCCGAAGGGATCGTTCCCTCCGCGACACCCTGGTTCACTCCTCCATTACCCCCACCACCTCGTCCCCGTCCCAGGGCACCTTCCCCTGCAATCGCAGGAGGTGTAATACCTGCCCATTTACCTCCTCTCTCCTCACTATCCCAGGCCCCAAACACTCCTTTCAGGTGAAGCAGCGATTTACTTGTACTTCTTTCAATGTAGTATACTGTATTCGCTGCTCACAGTGTGGTCTCCTCTACATTGGGGAGACCAAGCGCAGACTGGGTGACCGCTTTGCGGAACATCTCCGCTCAGTCCGCAAGCAGGACCCTGAGCTTCCGGTTGCTTGCCATTTCAACACTCCCCCCTGCTCTCATGCTCACATCTCTGTCCTGGGATTGCTGCAGTGTTTCAGTGAACATCAACGCAAGCTCGAGGAACAGCATCTCATCTACCGATTAGGCACACTGCAGCCTGCCGGACTGAACATTGAGTTCAATAATTTCAGAGCATGACAGCCCCCCATTTTACTTTCATTTTTAGTTATTTTTTTCTTCCTTGTTTTTACATTCTTTTTTACATTTTTTACAATCTTTTTTTTGCATTTATTTCATTTCATCTTAGTTTGTTCAGTTTGCTTACCCACTGTTTTTTTTTCAGGTTTGCACTTGCTGCTGTTCAATATTCAGTGTATTTACACCTAATCTGTACTAATGCTTTGTCTTTCAACACACCATTAACATATTGTTTGCCTTTGCTCCGTGACCTTTTGATCAGCTATGTGGCCTGGTCCAATCTACACCTTCTCCTTTGTTATCTCTTGCCCCACCCCCACCTCACTTGCTTATAATCTGTGACTTTTCTAATATTTGTCAGTTCCGAAGAAGGGTCACTGACCCGAAACGTTAACTCTGCTTCTCTTTCCACAGATGCTGCCAGACCTGCTGAGTGATCCAGAATGAAAATAATGTTGGAAACATTTGTTAATGGACAGTGAATACGAAGGCTATAATTTAATTTCGAAGATGAGGGCATATCCATAAAGCCAGCTTTAAAACATTATTATTCATCATTGATTTTATTGATTCACCAATTAGATGACAGATGAGAGAACATGAATCTGAAATTAAACAACTTGATTATACTGAGTAATCAATAAAAATAAATCTGACTGAGATCAATTTTAGTTCCTGGAGGGAAAAAAAATCACCAGAAGCTCTGCACAGCAGAACACAAAGGGGGAACTTCAGTTTGATTGTGCTCTTAATCAAACCTTTGCAGCATATTGCTGTCTGGGCTATTGACACAACTCACATCTTTTCTGTGCCTTATAGTTATTCTGCAAATCTCACCTTGCGGCTTGTAGAGCAATCTATTTTGAAATGAAGTAAATAACTAGTCTCGCTGGACTTAACAGGACACGTTTATTAACACCAATGTGCATTTAAATAGTGCCGTGAGCATCGCAAAATGCTTCAAAAGAGGGTTATCAAACAAAATTTGACACCAAGCAGGCGATATTAGGACCAAAAACTTGCTCACAGAACTAGATTTTTAAGGAGCATCTTTAAGGTGGAGAGAGAAAGTTCGAGAAGCAGAAAGATTTTAGGGAGTTTTCTCAGACATGTTGGCCATCTGGAGCTTTTCCCCGGCGACAATCAGGATTGGGCAGAAGGCTGCAGTGTCGATGATTTCTACTGTTATTCCGCAATGTCAAGTGGATGACTGGCCTTTAATAATCCAACACAAATATATGAAAGATGACAGGGAGGAAAAGACTGGCAGGTCCATGAAGCCTGCCCCGCACTCATGATGCCTGGGGCATGAGGCCTAGATGCGTCCAAATACCCCCACCCGCTCATGTATATAATCTCCTGGGAGAGGCAAAGCAACAGAAAAACAAAAGACCAATAAGAGGGGGAGGGGAAAGATCTGAAAAAATTCCTCTCTGACCCCCCTCAGGTCTTTGCGTAGTCACAGCAGACTTTGTACAGCAAGCTCAGAAGACTGTCCAATATAAAGCAGCTTGGGATCAAAATACTATGATTAATTTTTGCAAGCAAATTATCACAGTTCATCTCACACTCAGAATACTTCGGGTTGCCGGAGAAGATGCACGCAACATTTTGAAAATGTGGCAGCAGCACCATCTGGTGTCAAAATCTAGAATAGATCTTTGCATTCAATGGAGTCTGAAAATGCACTAACCTGCGATAAAGAATTTCTATCTCAGACATTACTCCCATTGATTATTCAGAAAGAAAGCCGACAAACATTATATTGAGTACCAAATGGAAAGTCACAGATTTCCTTGTGTTCTTTGAACTCTGGCCTCTTGTGCACCCCTCACTCACTTTGTCCTACTATTGGCTGCCCTACCTTCAGCCACCAAGGCCCTAAGCTTATCATACAAAGCACAGTAGAAATCAGGATTGCTCTGCCCCAAAAAGCATTGGATGCTATGGTAATTTGAGTTTCAAGATTGAACTAGATTAGGATAGTACTAGTGCAGTATTGAAATCTATATTATAGAATCAAAGGGTAATTATGCACAGAAGGAGGCCATTCAGCCTATTAAATCCATGACAGCTCTCTGTAGAGCAATCCAATCAGTTCCAATCTCCCACTCCATCTCCATAGCCCTGCAAGCTTATTTCCCTCAAGTGCCCATCCAATATCCTTTTGAAATCATTCAGCATCTCTGCTTCCACCACCCTCCTCTGCAGCAAATTCCAGGTCATTACTACTTGCTGCATAAAAAAGTTCTTCCTCACATCCCGCCTGTACCTCTTGCCTAAATCTGCATTCCTTAATCTTTGTACCACCAGCTAATGGGAGCAGCTTTTCTTTGTCCAGCCGATCTAAACCTGTCATAATCTTGTACACCTCTATCAAAACTCCCCTTAATATCCTTTGCTCCAAGGAGAGCAACCCCAGGTTCTCCAACCCAACCTTGTAGCTAAAATCCCCCATCACTTGAACCATGCTGGTAAATCTGCTCTGCACCTTCTAATGGATGCTCACATCCTTCCTAAAGTGTGGTGACCAGAACTGGACGCAATACTCTAGTTGAGGCCTCACCAGAGCTTATAAAGAATTTCAAATCGCATGCAGTGATGGGCACACAGAGTGGAGACTTCGCTGGAATGAAGCATAGTCAGAATATGAAGGTGGAAATTTGGTTCACAGGAGAATTCGGTGCAGAGGAGGAAAGAGGAATTGACATGTGATGTTCCAGCATAGGAGTGATCGGTTGGTGAACTTTTTCTCTTATCTAAACTAAGGAATTTTAATTGGTGTTAGTATAACATTAATTGGAATAGTGACCATAAGAATCTTCTTAGACTCAGGTGATTTATTTGTAATGTTTTAGTTGTAGTAAAGTTTACCAGCAGTAGAAAAGCTTACTAGAAGTGGGACTTAGTAGTAGTGGGGTTTATTAATTATAAATTAATTAAGAAAAACAAATTAATTAATACATCATAAAGATGCCAGGGCAGGTGATGTGTTGTGTCTGCAGTATGTTGGAGCTGGTGGACGCAAAGCACTTCTGCAGTAAGTGTCTGTGGCTCGAGGAGCTTCGGCTCAGAGTCAGTGAGCTGGAGCCCGAGCTACAGACACTGCGATGTATCAGGAAGGGGGAAGGTTACCTGGACACTTTGTTCTAGAAGGCAGTCACACCCCTTAGGATAGGGTCGTCTGATTTGGTCAGTGGTCAGGGACAGAATGAAATGATTTCGAGTCAGGCTGGTAGGCAATCAAGAAGGTGGGAATAGAGGAGCCTCAGCCCTTGCAAGTGAGCAACAAGTTTGAGGTCCTTGCAGCTTGAATGGACAAGAGCGAGGGCTGTAGAGTGGATGAGCAGACTGACAATGACACCATGGTATAGGAAGCCATTCAAGTCGGGGGAGGATTGAAAAGGAATGTAGTGGTAGTAAGTATAGTTGGGGGATAGACACTGTTCTCTGCAGCTGAGAATGAAAATCCAGAAGGCTGCGTTGCCTGCCCAGTACCAGGGTTTAGGATATCTGCTCGGGGCTACAGAGGAATCATAGAATCATAGAAAAAGGCCATTTGGCCATCATGTCTGTGCCAGCCGAAAAACGATCCACCCATTCTAATTGCATCTTCCAGCAGGTGCATATCCAGAGTCCTTTTGAATGATTTGAGGGTTTCTGCCTCAACTACCCTTTCAGGCAGTGAGTTCCAGACCCTTACCACCCTCTGGGTGAAAAAACATTTCCTCATCTACCCTCTAATATTTCTACCAATCGCTTTAAATCTATGCCCCCTAGTCACTGACCCATCTGCTATGGTGAATAGACCCTTCACCTCCACTCTATCCAGCCCCCTTACAATTTTGTACATTTCAATCAGATCTCCCCTCAGCCTTCTCTGTTCCAAGGAAAACAACCCCAGCCTATCCAATATTTCCTCATAGCTGCATTTTTCCAGTCCTGGCAACATTCTCGTAAATCTCCTCTGTACCCTCTTCAGTGCAATTACATCCTTTCTGTAATGAGGTGACCAGAACTGCACCCAATACTCAAGTTGTGGCTTAACCAGTGATTTATACAGTTGCAGCAAAAGCTGCCTGCTCTTGTATTCTATACTTTGGTTAATAAAGGAAAGGATTCCATATGCCTTCTTAACCACCTTATTGACCTGTCCTTTTACCTTCAGGGATCTGTGGACATTCACTCTAAGGTTCCTTACTTCCTCTACACCTCTCAGTAGTTTCCCATTAACCGTGCATTCTGTTGCCTTGTTTGACCTCCCCAAATGTATCATCTCACACTTCTGCAGGTTGAATTCCATTTGCCACTTTTCTGACCATCTGACCAGACCATCAATATCTTCCTGCAGCCTACAGCTATCCTCCTTGCTATCTACCACATGGCCAAACTTTGTGTCGTCTGTAAACTTCTTGATCATGCCCCATACATTTACATCCAAATCGTTAATATATACCACAAAAAGCAGGGGACCCAGTACTGAGCCCTGTGGAACGCCAATGGAAACAGCCCTCCAGTTGCTAAAACGCCTGTCAACAATTACCCTTTGTTTCCTGCCACTGAGCCAAGTTTGTATCCATAGAATCATAGAGTCATAGAGTTATACAACACAGAAACAGTCCCTTCGGCCCATCATGTCCATGCCAGCCATCAAGCACCTATCTATTCTAATCCCATTTTCCAGCACTTGGTCTTGTTGCCTTGTTTGCTATGGCGTTTCAAGTGCTCATCTAGATACTTCTTAAATGTTGTGAGGGTGCCTGCCTCTACCATCCTTTCAGGCAGTGTATTCCAGATTCCAACCACCCTCTGGGTGATAAATCTTTTCCTCAAATCCCCACTAAACCTCCTGCCCCTTACCTTAAATCTATGCCCCCTGGTTATTGACACCTGGCAAAGCCATGCTATATTTCCCTGGATCCCATGGGCTTTTTTTTTAACTGGTCTGCCAAGTGGGACCTTGTCAAAAGCCTTGCTAAAATCAACTGCACTACCGTCATCTATCTTCCTTGTTACTTCTTCGAAAAATTCGATCAAGTTGGTCAGATAAGATCTTCCCTTAACAAATCCATGCTGACTATCCTTGATTAATCTGTGCCTTTCTAAGTGATAGTTTATCCTGTCTCTCAAAATAGATTCCAATAATTTGCCCACTACTGAGGTTAGACTGACTGGCCTGTAATTATTCGGTCTATCCCTCGCTCCCTTTTTAAACAGAGGTACAATGTTAGCAGTTCTCCAATCCTCCAGCACCACACCTGTATCCAGTGAGGACTGGAAAATGATGGTCAGACCTTCCTCTCTTGCTTCTTTTAACAGCCTGCAGTACATGTCATCTGGCCCTGGTGATTTATCAACTTTCAAGGATGCTAATCCCATTAATACGTCCTCTTTCCCTTTGTTGATTACATCCAATACTTCACACTCCTCTTCCTTAACTATAATATCTTCATCGTCCCCCTCTTTTGTGAAGACAGACGCAAAGTATTCATTAAGAACAATACCAACATCTTCCGCCCTTCACACGGTTACCTTTTTTGTCCTACTCTCTCCTGAGTTATCGTCTTATTCTTAATGTATTGATAAAACATCTTTGGGTTCACCTTGATTTTGCTTACCAATATTCTTTCATGCCCTCTTTTTGCTTTCCTAATTTCCTTTTTGACTTCACCCCTCCACTTTCTATACTCCTCTCGGCTTTCTGTAGTATTGAGTTCTCGGTGTCAGACATTCTGCCTTATCTTACACTGTAAGCTCCTTGACATCCATGGGGCTATAGATTTGGCCGGCCCACCCTTTTTCTTTGTGGGAACATGTTTACTCTGAACCCCTTGAATCTCCCCTTTGAATGCCTCCCACTGCTGTGATACTGATTTACCTTCAAGTAGCTGTTTCCAGTCCACTCCTCAGCTAAGTAAAATTGACCTTGCCCCAACTGAGAACTCTAACTCCTGTTCTATGCTTGTCCTTTTCCATAATTATGTTAAAACTGACTGAATTATGATCACTACCACCAAAATGCTCTCCCACTGCCACTCCTTCCACCTGCCCATCTCCATTTCCTAAAACTAAGTCTAAAACTGTGCCCATTCTTGTTGGACTTGCGACATACTGATCAAAATAATTCTCCTGAATGCACCTCAAGAATTCTGCTCCGTCAATTCCTTTCACATCAAAACTATCCCAGTTAATATTGGGGTGGTTAAAATCTCCTACTATTACTGCCCTATTGTTTTTGCACTAATCAGAGATTTGCCTACGTATTTGCTCTTCTATCTCCCCCTGACTGGGAGGGGGAGGATGCAGTTGTCGGGGTACATGTAGGTACTAACGACATAGATAGGAATAGGAAAGAGGTTCTGCATAGGGAGAATGAGGAGCTAGGCACTAAATTAAAAAGCAGAACCTCAAAGGTAATAATCTCTGGATTATTTCCTGAGCCGTATGCAAATTAGCATAGGGTAAATAAGATTAGAGAGATGATTACGTGGCTCAAAGATTGGTGTGGGAGAAGTGGGTTCCGGTTCATGGGGCACTGGCACCACTACTGGGGAAAGTGGGGGCTGTTCCATTGGGATGGATTTTACCTGAACTGTGCTGGGACTGGTGTTCTGGAGAGTTGTATAACTATGGAAGTTGAGAGGACTTGAAACCAAATAGAGGTGGGAAGGGATCCTGTAGGGAAAGATTGAGTAAATTAAAGGGAAATGACAAGGTAGCTATCAAGGTATTGATAGTATGGCAGGAAGGGACAGTGATTGCAAACTTAAGAGTGTGCCAACAAATAGGGCTAGAGTTTCCAAAAATAGTAAAAAAAATGAATTAAGGGCTCCGTTTCTGAATGCCCTTCTGCCATCTCCATGCCCATCTCCTTTAGAAACCTGGGATGCAAGCCATCTGGACCAGATGACTTATCCATTATAAGCATAGCCAGCCTTTTCAGTACATCTTGCTTATCAATTTTCATCCCATCCATGACTTCTACCTCTATTTGGCCTGGTTCTTGCTTGAAGAATTCACCTGATGTTTATCATACAACCTCTTTTTTGGTTTCATCATATTCTCTATCTGCCTTGTCATCCAAGGAGCCCTGGCTTTGGTTCCCTTACCTTTTGCCCTTGATGGAATCTACTTAGTCTGTACCTGAAACATAGAATCATAGAGTCATACAGCATAGAAACAGGCCCTTCGACCCACCGCGTCCATGCCGACCATAATGCCTATCTATACTAACCCCACCTGCCTGCATTAATTCCATATCCCTCTATGCCTTGCTCATTCAAGTACCTGTCCAGATGCCTCTTAAATGTTGCTACTGTTCCTGCCTCCACCACCACCTCTGGCAGCTCATTCCAGATACTCACTAGTCTTTGTGTGAAAAATTTACCCCTTTGATCCCCTTTAAACCTCCTCCCTCTCACCTTAAATCTATGCCCTCTTGTTTTGGTCACCCCTACCATGGGAAACCCCTACCATGGGAAACCCCCCTCAAATCTAAATCGGGGGACATAATCACTGACCAACGCAAACAGATGGACCGCTGGGTTGAGCACTACCTAGAACTGTACTCCAGGGAGAATGCTGTCACTGAGACTGCCCTCAATGCAGCCCAGCCTCTACCAGTCATGGATGAGCTGGACATACAGCCAACCAAATCGGAACTCAGTGATGCCATTGATTCCCTAGCCAGCGGAAAAGCCCCTGGGAAGGACAGCATTACCCCTGAAATAATCAAGAGTGCCAAGCCTGCTATACTCTCAGCACTACATGAACTGCTATGCCTGTGCTGGGACGAGGGAGCAGTACCCCAGGACATGCGCGATGCCAACATCATCACCCTCTATAAAAACAAAGGTGACCGCGGTGACTGCAACAACTACCGTGGAATCTCCCTGCTCAGCATAGTGGGGAAAGTCTTTGCTCGAGTCGCTCTGAACAGGCTCCAGAAGCTGGCCGAGCGCGTCTACCCTGAGGCACAGTGTGGCTTTCGTGCAGAGAGATCGACTATTGACATGCTGTTCTCCCTTCGTCAGATACAGGAGAAATGCCGTGAACAACAGATGCCCCTCTACATTGCTTTCATTGATCTCACCAAAGCCTTTGACCTCGTCAGCAGACGTGGTCTCTTCAGACTACTAGAAAAGATCGGATGTCCACCAAAGCTACTAAGTATCATCACCTCATTCCATGACAATATGAAAGGCACAATTCAACATGGTGGCTCCTCATCAGAGCCCTTTCCTATCCTGAGTGGTGTGAAACAGGGCTGTGTTCTCGCACCCACACTTTTTGGGATTTTCTTCTCCCTGCTGCTTTCACATGCGTTCAAATCCTCTGAAGAAGGAATTTTCCTCCACACAAGATCAGGGGGCAGGTTGTTCAACCTTGCCCGTCTAAGAGCGAAGTCCAAAGTACGGAAAGTCCTCATCAGAGAACTCCTCTTTGCTGACGATGCTGCTTTAACATCTCACACTGAAGAATGCCTGCAGAGTCTCATCGACAGGTTTGCGTCTGCCTGCAATGAATTTGGCCTAACCATCAGCCTCAAGAAAACGAACATCATGGGGCAGGATGTCAGAAATGCTCCATCCATCAATATTGGCGACCACGCTCTGGAAGTGGTTCAAGAGTTCACCTACCTAGGCTCAACTATCACCAGTAACCTGTCTCTAGATGCAGAAATCAACAAGCGCATGGGTAAGGCTTCCACTGCTATGTCCAGACTGGCCAAGAGAGTGTGGGAAAATGGCGCACTGACACGGAACACAAAAGTCCGAGTGTATCAGGCCTGTGTCCTCAGTACCTTGCTCTACGGCAGCGAGGCCTGGACAACGTATGCCAGCCAAGAGCGACGTCTCAATTCATTCCATCTTCGCTGCCTTCGGAGAATACTTGGCATCAGGTGGCAGGACTATATCTCCAACACAGAAGTCCTTGAAGCGGCCAACACCCCCAGCTTATACACACTACTGAGTCAGCGGCGCTTGAGATGGCTTGGCCATGTGAGCCGCATGGAAGATGGCAGGATCCCCAAAGACACATTGTACAGCGAGCTCGCCACTGGTATCAGACCCACCGGCCGTCCATGTCTCCGTTATAAAGACGTCTGCAAACGCGACATGAAATCGTGTGACATTGATCACAAGTCGTGGGAGTCAGTTGCCAGCATTCGCCAGAGCTGGCGGGCAGCCATAAAGACAGGGCTAAATTGTGGCGAGTCGAAGAGACTTAGTAGTTGGCAGGAAAAAAGACAGAGGCGCAAGGGGAGAGCCAACTGTGCAACAGCCCCAACAAACAAATTTCTCTGCAGCACCTGTGGAAGAGCCTGTCACTCCAGAATTGGCCTTTATAGCCACTCCAGGCGCTGCTTCACAAACCACTGACCACCTCCAGGCGCGTATCCATTGTCTCTCGAGATAAGGAGGCCCAAAAGAAAAAAAGACCATGGGAAACAGACTCTGGCTATCTACCCTATCTATGCCTCTCATAAATTTATATACATCTATCATGTCCCCTCTCAGCCTCTTTCGCTCCAGGGAAAACAGCCCCAGCCTATCTAATCTCTCTTTATAACTCAAGCCCTCCAAACCAGGCAACATCCGTGTAAATCTTTTCTGCACCCTCTCTAGCTTAATCACATCTTTCCTGTAGTGCAGCGACCAGAACTGCACACAGTACTCCAAATGCGGCCTAACCAATATTATGTACAACTGTAACATGACGTCCCAACTCTTGTACTCAATGCCTCGGCCGATGAAGGCAAGCATGCCATACGTCTTCTTCACTACCCTGTCTACCTGTGCTGCCACTTTCAGGGAACTATGTACTTGCACCCCAAGATCTCTCTGCTCAACAACACTCCCCAGGGCCCTGCCATTCACTGTATATATCCTGCCCTGGTTTAACTTCCCAAAATGCATCACTTTGCACTTGATAGCATTAAATTCCATTTGCCAATCCCTTGCCCACTTTCCCAGTTGATCGATATCCTGTTGTAACCTTAGACAACCTTCTTCACTGTCCACTATACCACCAATTTTGGTGTCATCTGCAGACTTACTAATCATGCCCCTTACATTCATATCCAATTCATTAATATATATGACAAACAACAGAGGGCCCAGCACCAATCCCTACGGCACACCACTGGTTACTGGCCTCGAATCTGAAAAACAACCCTCCACTACCACCCTCTGCCTCCTATCACCAAGCCAATTTTGTATCCAATTTGCTAGCTCACCCTAGATCCCATGTGTTCGAACTTCTGGACCAGCCTACCATGCGGGACCTGGTCAAAGGCCTTGCTAAAGTCCATGTAGGCAACGTCCATCGCCCTGCCCTCGTCAATCCTCTTGGTCACCTGCTCGAAAAGCTCAATCAAATTCGTGAGACATGATTTCCCATGCTCAAAGCCATGCTGACTATCCCAAATCAGACCATGCCTTTCCAGATGCATATAAATCCTGTCTCTCAGAATCCCTTCCAATAACTTTCCCACCACTGATGTAAGGCTCACCAGCCTATAGTTCCCTAGCTTATTCCTGCTGCCCTTCTTAAATAAAGGCACAACATTAGCTATCTTCCAGTCTTCCGTACCTCACCCGTGGCTAACGATGATACAAAAGTCTCTGCCAGGGCCCCAGCAATCTCCTCCCTTGCTTCCCAGAGCATCCTAGGATACACCTGGTCAGGCCCTGGGGATTTATCCACCTTAATGCACTTCAAGACCTCCAACACCTCCTCCTTTGTAATGTTGATATGCTCCAGGATATCGGCGTTCCCTCCCTTGAACTCATTAGCTTCCAAGACCTTCTCCACGGTAAATACGGACGAGAAATATTCATTTAAGACCTCACCCATTTCCCGTGGCTCCACACATCGATTGCCACACTGATCCTTAAGGGGACCTACTCTCTCCCTAGCTACCCTTTTACTCTTAATATACTGATAGAATCTTTTAGGATTCTCCTTTATCTTATCTTCCAGGGAAATCTCACGGCTCCTTTTCGCCCTCCTAATTTCCTTCTTAAGTGTAGTCCTACATCCCCTATACTCCTCGAGGGACTCGCTCGATCCCAGCTGCCTATACCTGACATATCCCTCCTTCTTTGTCCTGACCAGAACCTCAATATCCCTCATCAACCAAGGTTCCCTAAACTTGCCAGCCTTGCCTTTCCATCTAACAGGAACATGCCGGCCCTGAACTCTTCCTATCTCAGTTTTAAAAGCCTCCCAGTTGTCAGACGTCCCTTTATCTGTAAACAGCCTCTCCCATTCAACTTTTGAGAGTTCCTGTCTGATGCCATTGAAATTAGCCTTCCCCCAATTTAGGACTTCAACTTGAGGACCAGTCCTATCCTTTTCCATAACTATCTTGAAGCTAATAGAGTTATGGTCACTGGTCCCAAAGTGCTCCCCCACTGACACATCAACCACCTGGTAGTTGCCATCAATAGCATTGACTTTGAAAGCCAAGTATGTCTGAACAGCTTGAGGGGAGAGCCTTGAATTTCAAAGATGCTTCTGGAAGATTCTGATTCAAACACAAAGAGGTGGTCATATCAATCTGGAGATTTGTGAGTGGTGACTCAAGCAAGGGAACATCTCTCTCTCCTCTCGCCAGTAAAGTCCCAGAGAAGCCTTGGCTGCAGCTACTAAGCCTCAAGTCTACAGATCCTTACAGTCAGCAACTAGGGGACAGGGATAAAGCCCCTGTTCTGCCTTCCAGAACCCAAGAAGCAAGCCCGAATTGTGCACATGGCCCAGTGAGGACTTCAGGACTACAATTTCAACTAAAGACTATGAGACCGAGATTCAGTATTTCACAGAATCACAGAATCACAGAGTAATACAGTGCAGAAGAGGCCCTTCGGCCCATCGAGTCTGCACCAATGCATTAAAACACCTGAATCAAAGCAAAATACTGCGGATGCTGGAAATCTGAAACAAAAACAAGAAATGCTGGATTCACTCAGCAGGTCTGGCAGCATCTGTAGAAAGAGAAGCAGAGTTAACATTTCGGGTCAGTGACCCTTCTTCGGAACTGACAAATATTAGAAAAGTCACAGATTATAAACAAGTGAGGTGGGGGTTGGGCAAGAGATAACAAAGGAGAAGGTGCAGATTGGACCAGGCCACATAGCTGACCAAAAGGTCACAGAGCAAAGGCAAACAATATGTTAATGGTGTTTTGAAAGACAAAGCATTAGTACAGATTAGGTGTGAATATACTGAATATTGAACATCAGCAAGTGCAAACCTGAAGAAAAACAACCTGAAAAAAACAGTGGGTAAGCAAACTGAACAAACTAAGATGAAATGAAATAAATGCAAAAAATGTAAAAAGGAATGCAAAAAAAAGGAAGAAAAAAATAACTAAAAATGAAAGTAAAGTGGGGGGCTGTCATGCTCTGAAATTATTGAACTCAATGTTCAGTCCGGCAGGCTGTAGTGTGCCTAATCGGTAGATGAGATGCTGTTCCTCGAGCTTGCGTTGATGTTCACTGGAACACTGCAGCAATCCCAGGACAGAGATGTGAGCATGAGAGCAGGGGGGAGTGTTGAAATGGCAAGCAACCGGAAGCTCAGGGTCCTGCTTGCGGACTGAGCGGAGATGTTCCGCAAAGCGGTCACCCAGTCTGCGCTTGGTCTCCCCAAGCAGCGATTTACTTGTACTTCTTTCAATGTAGTATACTGTATTCGCTGCTCACAGTGTGGTCTCCTCTACATTGGGGAGACCAAGCGCAGACTGGGTGACCGCTTTGCGGAACATCTCCGCTCAGTCCGCAAGCAGGACCCTGAGCTTCCGGTTGCTTGCCATTTCAACACTCCCCCCTGCTCTCATGCTCACATCTCTGTCCTGGGATTGCTGCAGTGTTCCAGTGAACATCAACGCAAGCTCGAGGAACAGCATCTCATCTACCGATTAGGCACACTACAGCCTGCCGGACTGAACATTGAGTTCAATAATTTCAGAGCATGACAGCCCCCCACTTTACTTTCATTTTTAGTTATTTTTTCTTCCTTTTTTTTGCATTCCTTTTTACATTTTTTGCATTTATTTCATTTCATCTTAGTTTGTTCAGTTTGCTTACCCACTGTTTTTTTCAGGTTGTTTTTCTTCAGGTTTGCACTTGCTGATGTTCAATATTCAGTATATTCACACCTAATCTGTACTAATGCTTTGTCTTTCAAAACACCATTAACATATTGTTTGCCTTTGCTCTGTGACCTTTTGGTCAGCTATGTGGCCTGGTCCAATCTGCACCTTCTCCTTTGTTATCTCTTGCCCAACCCCCACCTCACTTGTTTATAATCTGTGACTTTTCTAATATTTGTCAGTTCCGAAGAAGGGTCACTGACCCGAAACGTTAACTCTGCTTCTCTTTCTACAGATGCTGCCAGACCTGCTGAGTGAATCCAGCATTTCTTGTTTTTGTTGCATTAAAACACCTGACTTGTCTATCTAGTCTCATTTGCCAGCACTTGGCCCATAGCCTAAATTCCATTTAAATTCCATTTTTATTAAGGACTCTACTCCAACCTCCCAACTCTGTTTTTCCCTCTGTAAACTATTTCTGTGTGTGTAGCTCTTGTGCGAATGTGAGCATATCCATCATGTATTTTAATAATTTTAACCGGTTTAGAGTGATAAGGTTAATAAACTTACATCTTTCTTGTTTAAGCTCAAGAAAATCTGTCTGATTAGTGCATTTGCAATTATATTAGAGAAACAGGAGCAAATGCTCACTGAGGTGGTAAGTTAAATCACTGTGTTAAAAAAGCTAAACCCTGTTGTGATCAAACCAGATAAGGGGCAAAAGGGAGCCTGAGACTCCCTCCTCACCTGGTTGTAGCAGAAATTTGGGGGCTCTCATCTGGCATTGTACCCACAGACAAACAAGAAATTGGAAGTGGGAAATAAAATTGATCCAATCAAAAGAAAAAACTTCAATACAGGTTTTCTGTGATTTGTGTTGCTAGAATACTAACATGTCCACATCCGAGGCCAGTACCTTCACAAGCCAGGGTGAAGTAAAAGCACTGTCTATGAAAGAGTTGAAAAATGTAGCTGGGCAGTTTGGGATCACTTTCATGCAAAATCTAGGAATTCCGAAATCCTAAGACTTGCGGCCAAGCACTTTTCCCTCGAAGCTGAAGAGTCTGAGACAGGGTTGGAGTCGACTCAGACAGGGTAGTGTTATCTATGATACAATTGGAACAAAGTAAACTTGAATTGGAAGACAGGGAGAGAGAGAGAATGTTCCAGAAGGAGCAGGAGGAAAGGGAGTTGAGGCGGCTTGAGTTAGGTTGGGGGGGGGAGGGTGCGACATGGTAACCCCAGTGAAAACATGGCCAATATGGAAGCTACACTTAACCCGGGACCGTGTACTGAGCTCTTCAAGTTCTCCCAGTTGATTCCAAAGTTCAATGAGGAAGATGTGGAAGCATTTTTTGTCACTTTTGAAAAGCTTGCAAGGCAGTTAAAATGGCTAGCTGAGAGCTGAACACAATTGCTACAAAACAAGTTAACCATAAAAGCCCATGAGGTTTATTCACTGTTGCTAGAAGACAGTTCATCAGACTATAAATTGACTAAAAATGCTATCCTCGGGGCATATGAGCTAGTACCAGAAGCGCGTCACCAGAAATTCTGAACCCTCCAGAAATAGACTGATCAAACTTGAGTTTGAAAGAAGTAAGCAGCTAGCTTTTGACCAGTGGTTAAGGGCGCTCAAAGTGCAGCCCATGTTTTATTTTTATTTTATTTAGAGATACAGCACTGAAACAGGCCCTTCGGCCCACCGAGTCTGTGCCGACCAACAACCACCCATTTATACTAATCCTACACTAATCCCATATTCCCTACCTAAACTAGGGGCAGTTTACAACGGCCAATTTACCTATCACCTGCAAGTCTTTTAGATGTGGGAGGAAACAAGAGCACCCGGCAAAAACCCACGCAGACACAGGGAGAACTTGCAAACTCCGCACAGGCAGTATCCAGAATCGAACCTGGGTCCCTGGAGCGGGAGGCTGCCGTGCTAACCACTGCGCCACTGTGCCGTCCATGTATAAAACCCTCAGAGTGGTGATTTTACGCAAGGAATTTAAGAACTCTCTCCTCCTTTCTATAAAAGCCCATGTGAACGAACAAAAAGTTCAAAGATCGAGGCAAGCCACAGTTCTAGCTGATGAGTTCACTCTCATATTTAAGTCTGTACCCCAAAGAAAACTCTTCCCTAGTCACCCCCACAACCTGGAAAAGGATAAGAAGTGGGAGGGTGATATCAGCCCTAACAGTCCTGGGAGAGAAAGGAAAGCAGACACACAGGGGGCCCTCCTCAAGCCAAAAGAGATAGTGCTGAGAGCAGGAGTGAGACCGGAGACCTGTATGTTTCCATTGTAACAAGGCAGGTCACCTCAGAGCTGATTGCTTGAAACTATGGGGAAAGCTTTAGGGTTAATCAGGGCACACCCAACCAGTGCAGGAGAAGGGACCCTGATGGAAAGCACAGCAGAGAAGGCTGTGGCTTTAAGTGCAACAGCAGTAAGATCTAGGAAGCATACTGCTGTGTGTGCAGGAAATTTACAAGATCCCTGAAGGCTATCAGGATTTTGTGTCCAAAGGGAAAGTAACCCCATACCCTTCGAGTGGGGCATGCAAGCCCATCGTCATACTCCGGGTTACAGGGGCCACCAGATCCCTTTTCCTGGGAAAAGACCTGACCTCTCCCCCAGTGAGTTCAGTAAATACGAAAATGTTAGTGAATGGTATCGGAGGGCGGTGGACACCCCTATCTTTATATTGGATGCATTTGGAGTGCGACCTAGTTTCGAGACTGATTACCAAGGGATTGTCCCTAGTTTGCCTGTGGATGGGGTTGACCTGCTCCTAGGTAATGATCTGACAGGCGAGAAGGTTGTAGCTTCCCCAGTAATGAAAGAGAGACTGAAGGAGGTCAGAGAGACAGGACAGTGGCAGGAGACTGTCCCCTGCAGTCCCCCTGATTGTGTAGTGACTCAGGCTATGGCCAAACCAGCTCCCTCAGAGGAGACTGAACTGGCACTACAGATAGATAACCAGGATGTCTGGTTGTATGAAACTTTCCTTGGGGAGTTAGAGGACCCAGAGAATGGATTAAATGAATCTTCTCTAGTTGAGGCTCAGCAAGCGGGCCCAGTATTAGGGAAATTAGCACAGGCTTTTTTTTAAGAGGGAGTCCCTGATTGCTACTATGTAAAGAATGAGGTGCTGATGAGGAAGTGGAACTCTCCTCACAGACCTGAGGACAGAGAGTGGACAGTGGGTCACCAATTAGTGGTGCTGCCGAGGTACCATAGAGAAATGGTTGACAATGGCTGTACATGTTGGTGTATGAAAAACCAAAGCCAGCATAAGACAACAGTTTGACTGACCAAAGTTCCACAAAGATGTAGTGGAGTTCTGTAAAACTTGCCACACATGCCATGTTATGAGGAAGCCCCAACCTGCAGTAAAACCTACACCCCTAATTCCTTTTGGGGAACCCTCCAGCTGAAGGCTGAGATCAAAAGGAGGCAGACAAAAACAGTTCTGGCAGACAGTCTGGGAGGAAGGAGATGAAAAGGACTGTGAGGACAGGTTAGAGGAGGTCTGGGAGGATCCCAAATGGAACCACATACTGTCTGGTCAGCCAACCCCGAAATGTTGGGAAAGTTGTACCCCACACCTTCCTATGTAAAGGCAGACCAGGGCTGCTAACAGCATTTACAGAAACCTGCAGGGACAATGAAAGTCCCCAAAGGAGAAAACTAACAATGAGGGCGATGCCTCACCTAGTCGAAGTGCTGCAGGGGACTGCAATGGCATCCGGACAAATACCTATGAGCAGGAATGTCCCAGAGGACATGGGGGAGATTAACAAAGAAACCCTCCCACAGTCAAGAGTAACGGGAAACAAAAATGCCCTAAAGTGAGCAGCACCAGAGCACCAAAATTGAAGTGAGAATGGATCTACCCACTGCAGACTCACGTGATCAGAACCCAGAGCTAATCAAATCGCACAATATTACTTCAGTCTCCAGCAAGAGCAAAGGCCCAGAAGAAATCTCAGGCACCTCACATGGGCTTAAAACCAATTAATCATCCAGTACCACCATAGGGAGAGAAATTAGCAAGGTACTGGAACCTGAACGGTTAGAAACACATGTTGCAGAAACCGCAGCCAAGGGGTTAAAGCTTGTGCATAAAAGGAAACTCACCCTAGACAATTATGGAAATTTACAAGACACAAAACTTCCCCAACAATCACATGTTTATTAAGATGCCCCCATCCCCAGCTTATTTCAAACTGGCACGAAAGAAACTTTAAACTCATTAGACAAGACCTAACCATCTCAGACCAACCTCAAGGGAAAAGGGCAGTTTAAATCAGCACAGCTGCTGCAGAGAAAAAAAGGACAACCTGCAACAATTTTAAGATATCTGAGTGGATGAGAGTCAATGCAAAATACATACGTATTTTCCCGTGTTTTCCTGTGTTAACTCCTATAATGAAATGCTCCCATTGTCGCATTTCATTCTGCGTGGTACGGAGGTGTGACGAAAACCCCACATGCCAAATGAAAATATTAATTTCACCGTGTGGAACTTTGCCTGAGATTTTTCCTGGAAATTGTTACAAATAACTTTTAAAATAGACACAAGGGGACATAGCTTTAAGTTGAGGGGTGATAGATATAGGACAGATGTTCGAGGTAGTTTCTTTACTCAGAGAGTGGTAGGGGCATGGAACGCCCTGCCTGCAACTGTAGTAGACTCGCCAACTTTAAGGGCATTTAAGTGGTCATTGGATAGACATATGGATAAAAATGGAATAGTGTAGGTCAGATGGTTTCACAGGTCGGCGCAACATCGAGGGCCGAAGGGCCTGTACTGCGCTGTAATGTTCTAATTCTAATTCTAATTCTAATAGCTAGCAGCCAAAATAAAAGGAAAATACTGCGGATGCTGGAAATCTGAAATAAAAACAAGAAATGCTGGAAATACTCAGCAGGTCTGGCAGCAACTGCGGAGAGAGAAGCAGAGTTAACGTTTCAGGTCAGTGACCCTTCTTCAGAAGCAGCCAAGGTGGCCATGCACAATTTGCATATGAAAAACCCAAAGGATCAGGCTGGAGACAGATGTGATTAACTCAGCCTAGTCAGAACAATGGGGTGCTCTCTGATTCACTTATCTGCGATAACCTTATCAATGTGGTCATCAAAAGCCATCAACACCCATTGACTTTGAAAGAGCCAAACCACCCCCCCCCCCCCCCCCCCCACCCCCACCCCGCACCAAGTATGTCTGAACAGTTTGAGGGGAGAGCCTTGAAATTCAAAGATGCTTCCGGAAGATTCTAATTCAAACACAAAGAGGTGGTCATATTGCATGACTGCTTGGGCCACTCTGGAGATTTGTGAGTGGTGACTCAGAAGGCAGACAGTGACTGAAATCTAGCAAGGAAGCATCTCTCTCTCTCCTCTCTCCCTCTCCCAGTAAAGTCCCAGAGAAGCCTTGGCTGCAGCTACTAAGCCTCAGGTCTACAGATCCTTACAGTCAGCAACCAGGGGACATGGATAAAGCCCCTCTTCTGCCTTTCAGAACCTGAGAAGCAAGCCCGAATTGCACACATGGCCCAGCGAGGACATCAGGACTACAATTTCAACTAAAGACACTGAGACTGAGATTCAGTATTTAAATTCCATTTTTGTTAAGGACTCTACTACAACCTCCCAACTCTGTTTTTCCCTCTGTAATCTATTTGTGTGTGACTGTTGTGTAAATGAGTATTTTACATAGAAAAACATATAAAATAGGAGCAGGAGTAGGCCATTCGGCCCTTTGGGCCTGCTCCGCCATTCAAAAAAGATAGTGGCTGATCGTCTAATTCAGTACCCTGTTCCTGCTTTCTCCCCATATCTCTTGATCCCTTTGGCATTAAGAAATATATCTATATCCTTCTTGAATATATTTAATGACTTGACCTCCACTGTCTTCTGCAGTAGAGAATGCCACAGGTTCACCACCCTCTGAATGAAGAAATTTCTCCTCATCTCAGTTCTAAATGGCATACCCCATATCCTGAGACTGTGATCCCTGGTTCTGGACTCCCCAGCCATCGGGAACATCCTCCCTGCATCTAGCCTCTTAGAATTTTATAGGTTTCTATGAGATCCCCTCACATTCTTCTAAACTCTCGTGAATATAGGCCTCGTCGACCCATTCTCTCCTCATACGTCAATCCTACTATCCCAGGAATCAACTAGTAAATCTTCTTTGCACTCCCTCCATGGCAAGAACTTCCTTCCTCAGATAAGGAGACCAAAACTGCACACAATACTCCAGATGTGGTCTCACCAAGGCCCTGGATAACTGCAGTAAGACATCCTTACTCCTGTACTCAAATCCTCTTGCAATGAAGGCCAACATACCATTCGCCTTCCAAACTGCTTCTGCTTGCCGCACCTGAATGCTTGCAAGGACACCCAGGTCTCGTTGCACCTCCCCCTTTCCCAATCTATCACCATTCAGATAATAATCTGCCTTTCTGTTTTTACAACTAAAGTGGATAACCTCACATTTATCCACCTTATACTGCATCTGCCATGCATTTGCCCACTCACCTAACTTGTCCAAGTCACATTGGAGCCTCTTTGCTTCCTCCTCACAGCTCACATTCCTCCCCAGCTTTGTGTCATCTGCAGCTTGGAAAAGTTACATTTAGTTCCCTCACCCAAATCATTAATATATATTGTGAATAGCTGGGGCTCAAGCACTGATCCCTGCGGTACCCCACTAGTCACTGCGTGCAACCCGGAAAAAAAACTTGTTTATTCCTACTTCTGTTTCCTGTCTGTCAACCAATTCTCAATCCATGCCAGTATATTATCCCAATCCCATGTGCTTTAATTTTGCACACTAACCTCTTATGTCGGACCTTATCAAAAGCCTTCTGAAAATCCAAATACACCACATCCACTGGTTCTCCCTTATCTATTCTACTAGTTACATCCTCAAAAAACTCTAGTAGATTTGTAACCCATGCTGACTTTGTCCAATCCCATTTATGCTTTCCAGGTGTTTTGCTATCACATACTTTATAATAGACTCTTAACATTTTCCCCACTACTGATGTTAGGCTAACTGGTCTGTAATTCCCTGTTTTTTTCTTTCCCTTCTTTTTTAAATAGTGGAGTTACATTTGGCTCCCTCCAATCTGTAGAAACTGCTCCAGAGTCTATAGAATTTTGGAAGATGACCACCAATACATCCATTATTTCCAGGGCCACTTCCTTCAGTACTCTGGGATGTAGATTATCAGGCCCTGGTGATTTGTCAGCCTTTAACTCCATTAATTTCCCTAGTACTATTGTTTTACTAATACTGATTTCCTTCAGTTCCTCCCTCTCATTAGACCCTCGGTTCCCTAACATTTCTGGGATGTTATTTGTGTCCTCCTTTGTGAAGACAGAACAGTATGCGTTTAATTGTTCTGCCATTTCTTTGTTCCCCAATATAATTTCCCCCGTTTCTGACTGTAAGGGACGTACATTAGTCTTCACTAATCTTTTTCTCTTCACATATTTATAGAAGCTTTTACAGTCAGTTTTTATGTTCCCCACAAGTTTACTCTCATACTCTATTTTCTCCCGCTTTATCAACCTCTTTGTCCTCCTTTTGCTGAATTCTAAACTGCTCCCAATCCTCAGACTTGCCGCTTTTTCTAGCAATTTTATATGCCTCCTCTTTGGATCTAATACTAACCCTAATTTCTTTTGTAAGCCACAGTTGAGCCACTTTTCCGTTTTTATTTTTGTGCCAGACAGGAATGAATAATTGTTGTAATTCATGCACACGTTCTTTAAATATTATCCATTGCCTATCCACCGTCAACCCTTTTAGTAAAGTTCCCCAGTCTACCACAGCCAACTCATAAGAACATAAGGAATAGGAGCAGAGTAGGCCATTCAGCCCCTCAAGCCTGCCCCACCATTCAATAAGATCATGGCTGATCTGTCCCAGGCCTCAACTCCTCTTTCGGGCCTACTCCTCATAACCCTCGACTCCCCGAGAATTCAAAACTCTATCTACCTCCTCCTTAAATATATTTAGTGACCTAGCCTCCACAACTTTCTGAGGTAGAGAAATCTAGAGATTCATCACCCTCTGAGAGAAGAAATTCCTTCGCATCTCATGCCTCATACTTTTGAAGTTTCCTTTATTTGGATTCAGGACCCTAGTTTCGGATTCAACTACTTCACTCTCCATCTTAATGAAGAATTCTTCATGTTATGGTCACTCCTCCCAGGGACCCCACACTACAAGACTGTGAATAATCCTTTCTCATTGCACAATACCCAATCTAGGATAGCCTGTTCTCTAGTTCGTTCCTCAACATATTGGTCTAAAAAACCGTCACGTACACACTCCAGTAAATCCTCCTCCACAGTATTATTGCTAATTTGGATTGACCAATCTATATGTAGATATGGCCCTCACTGTTCCTCCACATGACCCCTTGGATTCCTCACTGGTGTCATGAGCCATGTCTTCAGTGGATAACCCCTGTTGCCAAGTAGCCATCCCTCCATTCTGTCTGGAGGCCTGAAAAGTGCAGGTACGTGGGAGTTTCAGAGAATGAAGGCATCATGACAACTCCCAGGGTAACGTACACACACCTACATGATTCTCTAACGATGATCACAGACGAGCTGAACGTTCATTGAATGGTATCCCAATGCCCCCGACTGACCTGCTGGGGCTCTAAAGCCCACATGAGTACAGTCGATCACGCCCTGTTCCATTGGAAACCCAGATATAGTGCTGAAGCCTCTGGCTCTCTCAGCCTCACAAGTGTTGTCTGCCTTGAACGTGATGAATTGGTTAGCACATTGGAACAATGCATTAGTCACAACCTTGATGCAGTGGTGCGCTGCTGCTTGTGAGACTCCGCACAAGTCTCCCTGTGTCTGCGTGGGTTTCCTCCGGGTGCTCCGGTTTCCTCCCACAGCCAAAAGACTTGCAGGTTGATAGGTAAATTGACCATTATAAATTGCCCCTAGTATAGGTAGATGGTAGGGGAATATAGGGACAGGTGAGGATGTGGTAGGAATATGGGATTAGTGTAGGATTAGTATAAATGGGTGGTTAATGGTCGGCACAGACTCGGTGGGCCGAAGGGCCTGTTTCAGTGCAGTATCTCTAAATCTAAATCAAATCAAATCAAGTCTGCTGCTGAGGCTTGGAATGAGCCAGACGTTTAGAGGTTAAGAGATATTGTAACCTTTAGAGCAACCGGCATTGGATGGCTTCCAATACAGTTTGAGGAAACATCCAGTGCCAACATCTCACAAAGAGATGTCACAGTCTCCCGTGACAGCCGCAGTCTTCTTCTGCACTGGCGATCTGACAGCTGCAGGTAGCTCAGACGCAGCCGGTATGCCCCTCCTGCTGGGTAGGCACGTCTCCTGACGTGTTCGCTCCCGAGCGGCTCTTCCACCTGCTCTCCCTCCCACATCACGATGTTGCACTGGGTCAGCTTGTTGCACGTTCCCCTGCCCATTTGTCCTTCTGTCCCTCATCGGGGCAAGGTCCTCCTCATCTGATGATCCACCTCCACATTGAACAATTCTCATTGCTGTACTACTCACCAGATGCTCTGACCACACGTATTAGCTTCCAGCTGTTAGGACTGGCTCACGAGATCCCCTTCCTTTCACCACATAAATCAAAGTTGATGGGTCCCCATCAGCAGTGCAGAACATTCAGATGAATCCTTTAGCACTAGTTGCAAGTCACACACCTTGTCAGGATATACAAATAGCATGAGAATTATTTCAGAGTAAAACTGAAAATTGTACTTCTAACTCCCTCCTGAAACAATGCCTGCCACCCTTATGCACCTGCCGGATGGCCGACACGCCCCACGAGCCGATTTACGGATGTTAAATCAGACCTCAGACGTAAAAGTGTAGTCAATTGCTTTGTAAACGACCTCAATTGCCTTTCAATTACTGGTAGTCGGGCGGAGAGCACAGACTCGCTCACGCCCGACTTCCGGCGTTGGTGAAATGACGTCTGCGCGTAATGACGCAGGGGACACGGCCCAACGTCATCGCGCTTCATTTTACCATCTGGACCCCTTGAAGAGACACGTTTAATGCCGGTAAAATTTCGGCCATAAGGTTAATAAACTTGCACATTTTTTGTTTAAATTCAAGAATACCGGTCTGATTGGTTCATTTACAATTCTGTGAATGGACAGAAGCAAGTGCTCACTGAGGTGGTAAGTTAAATCACCATGTTAAAAAAGATAAACACTGTTGTGATCAAACCAGAGAAGGGATAAAAGGGGAGCCTGAGACCCCCTCCTCACCTGGTCATAACAATATTATATTTATTACGAAAGAAAACTGATCTTAACTTTATTTCAATGTGATACTTAACACTGCATGTCAGCATGGTCAAGCGATCACCGTACTTGCTGGAGTCCAGAAGCCCAGCAATAGCTTCATTGAGTGGTTGGTGTCCATTTAGCAATGCCAGCTCCCCTGGAATCCACCTCCGTTGACAGACTGACATTGGAAATTGTTGGGCCCGACTGGGCTCAAAAGTATTCAGGGTTAAATCCAACAGCTTCTCCTCCATCTGCACTCCAGCACAAACTGATGCAACAAAAAAGACCTACACAGGAATTCTGCATCCAACACCCACCCCGATCCAAACTATCTATGTTTCTCAACTCAGTTCTGTGAGCAATGCCTGTAATAAAACAAAAGTAAAATACTGCAGATGCTGGAAATCTGAACTAAAAGGACAAAATGTGGGAAATACTAAGTAAGTCAGGGAGCATCTGTGCAGAGAGAAACAGTTAACATTTCAGGTGCATCGAGCCACTGCAGCCTGGAACTCAGAGTAGGAGAAGGAGGAAGAATGAGGAGAGGTAATATAGTCCTACACTCACAGCAAACTACAGTCCACCTATATTAGCATGATAGGGAGACAGAGTTTAGAAACAGTCACCAAAACGACTCCAGTAAAACATCCCACGAGGAAAAATGGGGAGCAGTAGCTGTGCCTGCCTCCTAACCTGTGTTGTGAACCAAATGCTTTCTCCCTCCCCTTCCCTAGGTCTCTTTATAACTCAGCTGTTTCCTTTAAAGTTTTGGGGTTTGATGTTACAGTTTATTGATCCTTAGTTTCTGCAAAAGAGTTAGAAAGCTGGCGGCCGATAACCTGGGCCTGTCATTGGGAGAAGCCCCGCAGCTGCCGCCCCGCTCGGTGCAAACACATGACAGGTAACTTCTTTTGGGGGTGTTTGAGGCCTATACTGGGTGTTTACAAAGCCTCTCTGCTCACCTGCTGGCTCCATTCCTCTCCTGCACTCAGTGGTTTCTCACCCGCTGTGGATCCGACACGACCGCCTCCGTCCAGCTCCAGCAGTCGCACTGCACATGCTCCAGTCACAGCCCCCTGGCCACAAATGCGACTCCCAGAGGACCAATGGTTTCCTCAAAGCTTTATATGAGCTACTCAAAGACTATCAGAGAGCTATCAGTAGCTCTCTATTGACATGTTGGCATCTCAGCTCTAACCAAATGGATTCTGTCTTTGCCCCTTTAAGGACATCCTCTCTTTCCAACTCTAAAATGTCTTGCCTAATCAGTACTGCCACCGCACATCCCTTATTTCCTTTTCTATCCTTTCTGAACACTTTGTATCCTTGAATATTAAGCATCCAGCCCTCACCATGTTTAAGCCACATTTCCATTATTGCCACTACATCACATTCCCACACGGCTATTTGTGCTTGGAGCTCATCAACTTTATTCACCACACTTTGTGTGTTTAAATACGTACATACATTGTAAACCTGCCTTTGGATTCCTCGGAGTCCTTCCTAGTCTGCTGCTATCTAATATGGTACAATTTCCTTCTCAAGCACTATCCAACACTCTCAATCCTTTATGCACCTTATTCTTCTTTTCTACTTCTATATGCTAGTGCCCATGCTCGGCCAATTTAGTTTAAACACTCCCCAACCACTCTAGTGAACCTCCCCATGGCGACATTGCTCCTAGTCCTGTTGAGGTGCAACTTGTTCCTTTTGAATAGGTGCCTCCTTCCTCAGAACTGGTCCCAATTTCCCAAGGTTCTGAAACCCTCCAGAGATTACTGCCTTCGCAGTCCTACTTTACAACTTAGAATTAGAATTTTTTTTTTCAACTTCCCAGTGATTAACTGCAAATTTCTCTGGCAATAATCAATCACGCCCTTTGTCATGATGGAAGTTATGGGAGTTAATGAGGAAATGTGGGACATCTTTAAGGACTCAGAAATAGGAAGGGTGCGGTAACAATGTTGGGGCTGTACTACAGGCCTCCCAACAGCGAGCGTGAGATAGAGGTACAAATATGTAAACAGATTATGGAAAGATGTAGGAGCAACAGGGTGGTGGTGATAGGAGATTTTAATTTTCCCAACATTGACTGGGATTCATTTAGCGTTAGAGGTCTGGATGGAGCAGAATTTGTAAGGGGCATCCAGGAAGGCTTTCTAGAGCAGTATGTAAATAGTCCAACTCGGGAAGGGGCCATACTGGACCTGGTGTTTGGGGAATGAGCCCGGCCAGGTGGTTGAAGTTTCAGGAGGGGACTACTTTGGGAACAGTGATCACAATTCCGTAAGTTTTAGAATACTCATGGACGAAGACGAGAGTGGTCCTAAAGGAAGAGTGCTAAATTGGGGGAAGGCCAACTATACCAAAATTCGGCAGGGGCTGGGGAATGTAGATTGGGAGCAGCTGTTTGAAGGTAAATCCACATTTGATATGTGGGAGGCTTTCAAAGAGAGGTTGATTAGTGTGCAGGAGAGACATGTTCCTGTGAAAATGAGGGATAGAAATGGCAAGATTAGGGAACCATGGATGACAGGTGAAATTGTGAGACTAGCTAAGAGGAAAAAGGAAGCATACATAAGGTCTAGGAGGCTGAAGAAAGACGAAGCTTTGAAAGAATATCGGGAATGTAGGACCAATCTGAAACGAGGAATTAAGAGGGCTAAAAGGGGTCATGAAATATCTTTAGTAAACAGGGTTAAGGAAAATCCCAAAGCCTTTTATTCATATATAAGGAGCAAGAGGGTAACTAGAGAAAGGATTGGCCCACTCAAGGACAAAGGAGGAAAGTTATGCGTGGAGTCAGAGAAAATGGGTGAGATTTTAAACGAGTACTTTGCATCGGCATTCACCGAGGAGAGGGACATGACGGATGTTGAGGTTAGGGACAGATGTTTGATTACTCTAGGTCAAGTCGGCATAAGGAGAGAGGAAGTGTTGGGTATTCTAAAAGGCATTAAGGTGGACAAGTCCCCAGGTCCGGATGGGATCTATCCCAGGTTACTGAGGGAAGCGAGAGAGGAAATAGTTGGGGCCTTAACAGATATCTTTGCAGCATCCTTAAACACGGGTGAGGTTCCGGAGGACTGGGGAATTGCTAATGTTGTCCCCTTGTTTAAGAAGGGTAGCAGGGAAAATCCAGGTAATTATAGACCGGTGAGCCTGACGTCAGTGGTAGGGAAGCTGCTGGAGAAGATACTGAGGGATAGGATCTATTCCCATTTGGAAGAAAATGAGCTTATCAGTGATAGGCAACATGGTTTCGTGCAGGGAAGGTCATGTCTTACCAACTTAATAGAATTCTTTGAGGAAGTGACAAAGTTGATTGATGAGGGAAGGGCTGTAGATGTCATATACATGGACTTTAGTAAGGCGTTTGATAAGGTTCCCCATGGTAGGCTGATGGAGAAAGTGAAGTCGCATGGGGTCCAGGGTGTACTAGCTAGATGGATAAAGAACTGGCTGGGCAACAGGAGACAGAGAGTAGCAGTGGAAGGGAGTTTCTCAAAATGTAGACATGTGACCAGTGGTGTTCCACAGGGATCCGTGCTGGGACCACTGTTGTTTGTGATATACATAAATGATTCGGAGGAAAGTATAGGTGGTCTGATTAGCAAGTTTGCAGACGACACTAAGATTGGTGGAGTAGCAGATAGTGAAGGGGACTGTCTGAGAATACAGCAGAATATAGATAGATTGGAGAGTTGGGCAGAGAAATGGCAGATGGAGTTCAATCAGGGCAAATGCGAGGTGATGCATTTTGGAAGATCCAATTCAAGAGTGAACTATACAGTAAATGGAAAAGTCCTGGGGAAAATTGATGTACAGAGAGATTTGGGTGTTCAGGGCCATTGTTCCCTGAAGGTGGCAACGCAGGTCAATAGAGTGGTCAAGAAGGCATACGGCATGCTTTCCTTCATCGGACGGGGTATTGAGTACAAGAGTTGGTAGGTCATGTTACAGTTGTATAGGACTTTGGTTCGGCCTCATTTGGAATACTGCGTGCAGTTCTGGTCGCCACATTACCAAAAGGATGTAGATGCTTTGGAGAGGGTGCAGAGGAGGTTCACCAGGATGTTGCCTGGTATGGAGGGCGCTAGCTATGAAGAGAGGTTGAGTAGATTAGGATTATTTTCATTAGAAAGACGAAGGTTGAGGTGTACAAAATCATGAGAGGTATAGACAGGCTGGATAGCAAGAAGTTTTTTCCCAGAGTGGAGGATTCAATTACTAGGGGTCACGAGTTCAAAGTGAGAGGGGAAAAGTTTAGGGGGGATATGCGTGGAAAGTTCTTTACGCAGAGGGTGGTGGGTGCCTGGAATGCGTTGCCAGCGGAGGTGGTAGATACATGAATGGGCAGGAAGCAAGGAGATACAGACCCTCAGAAAATAGGCGACATGTTTAGATGGAGGATCTGGATTGCGCAGGCTTGGAGGGCTGAAGGGCCTGTTCCTGTGCTGTAATTTTCTTTGTTCTTTGTTCTTTGACTCAATGTTATTACAGTGCCCGCCACCTATATGTAGTGACTCTGCTGTGTTGTATCCAAGTAACATCAAACTGTTTCAAGGTTAGTCTGCAATAAAACATGCCAGGAAGTCTGAAAATAATACAGGGGGATAAATTCTTACCTCTCAAATCAACACTTTATAAGTGAAATAAAAACAGCAAACCATACTTACTAAATTAAACTTCACATGAAGAACAAATGGCCCATGTGTTGCAGTTGCTGTGAATTCGTCCTTAGGGACAAAATAATCAATACTTGTTAAACGCATCCCACCAATTTTTCTGTCTTAAACTATTCATTATTGCATTCAAAGGTCACATGTACCATTTTTACAAGTTCTGGGGCCTATTTTCAGGTCACATCCATTTAAGCACGTTTGGTGGTAATTATGGCCAACCCTGCCCACTCACCACTGAACTAGAGTCATAGAGTCATAGGCCCTTCGGCCCATCGTGTCTGTGCCGGCCATCCAACACCTAGCTATTCTAATCCCATATTCCTGCGCTTGGCCCGTAGCCTTGAATGCACCGTTTATAATTATTCATTTAAATAATTTAGTTAGGAACAGAATTGATGTGACATGTACATGATCAAAACCTGCCTAGAATAAGATGCGTTAAGGAGTCCTCTGGTTGCCATGAACGTTCATGAAAATTTCCTCTTTTAGACCATGTTTAAAATGCCACTAGAAATATTGAACAAAAAAATATTTCACAGACACTACAACGTTTCATGTAGCAACCAGCGGGCGTCGTACCTCATGGTGATATGATTTTAAGGGGACTAAATAGTGCAGCACATAACAAGCTATTTCACCTTGTTCAGAACAGTGCAACCAGAGGACATGGCCTGGTGCTTGCAGAGGGCAAAGTAAATTCAAAACTGATCTGCTAATCTAATCCAAAATTAATCCAATTAGATTCAGCGAAAATGTTCCTGTTGTGGAGGAGTCCTAAACTAGAGGGCATAAAAATAAAATGGTCACTTAATAAAGCCAATAAGAAATTCAGGAGTAACCTTCACCATGAGAGTGGTCAGAATGCGGAACTTGCTACCACATGGAGTAGTTGAGGCAAATAGCATAGATGCATTTCAGGAGAAGCCAGATATATACTTGAGGGAGAAAGGAATAGAAGAATACGTTGATGGAGTTAGATGAACCAGGGTGGGAGGAGGCTAGAGTGGAGCATAAACACCGACATAGACCAGTTGGGCTGATTGGCCTGTTTCTGAGCTGTAATTTCTATCTAATTCTAGGTAATGTAAAATTGCAATGAGCAATCTATGGAACAGGATCTCGAAGGAGAAGATGGAAGCAGTTAGTATTGATTGATTCCAATGCAAATTATAAGAAATCCTTTCAGAAAATAGCAATTTTGGATATAGCATATGAGTAATTTGAGTCATGGCTGTAGCATGCCTGCGAGGTTAAAGGTGACTTTGGACCTATCGTTCCCAATTGAGGTTTTCCTCATGTTATGTCTGTGTCTGTTGTAGACTAATTGATGGAAATTGATTGCTACGATTAGTCAACAACTCCCTTATTGTTGCATTATGTGACTCCCAGGATGGTAGAAGGTGAACTCGATGCACCTTGGTCATTTTTCCTCTATCAATCCTTATGTTCCCAAATTCGTGGTCCCTGAGAAACAGAAAGAAAGAAAGAACTTGCATCTATTTAGTGTTGGACATGGAATGTATAATCTCAAGCAAGGAAGGAAGCTACGAAGAAGGGTCACTGACCCGAAACGTTAACTCTGCTTCTCTTTTCACAGATGCTGCCAGACCTGCTGAGTGGTTCCAGCATTTCTTGTTTTTATTCAGGAAGGAAGCTACTTATGTATGATTAATATGGAATGTATATTGATAGATATCTGGCGTTTGCTTAATTTACCTTCATGGGGTAAAGAAGAAATTTCATAGAACTGAACTAATATTGCTGAAAATAGAGACATTTTGTTGAAACTGTTCGTCTTCCATTCATCAGGACAATCCGCAAGATTACCAATGTAAGAGAAACAACAAATTTATACTGTATGAGAAGAGATTGCTGATTGGTTGGCAAGTGGATTCTGAATGGTCGAGGTGTTGCCATGGAGAATGCACCAGTTTATGGTGACTGACAGTTAACTGCCAAGCTTTGTTTAAAATTTACATGAGGCAGCTTGGATTTGATTTGAGGAATGAACCAGCGAATGGCTGTCACTTAGTTTGTTTAGCTGAAACAGGTGCAATGTGTGTACATGTTCTCTCTGTCTGCAAAGAATGGGGCCCTGTGTATTAATATATGTAGCTTCAATTCCTCGCAAATACGCCACACTGCGAGCCCGGCTGACAATCTTACATTGGTTGTCAGCGTAATTCTTTGCACATTGAGGATTATTTAGCAAATATTGTCCAATTGCAGAATTACATCTAATGTTGGACACTTTGTTTTGAGTTTTGCAAGCATGGGCTGGTTGGGTATGGCCTGTTCTTTGCCCATTGCAAGGTATATAGGCTGCACATTCCAAAGACTGGCAGATCATATCAAACAGCATGTCCCTTCCGCATTAGATGTTCCATACTATTTGCAACCCATTTGATGCAGAAGCAGTCCATGCCTGCATGCAGCAAGACCTAGACAACATTCAAGCTTGGGCTGATAAGTGGCAAGTAACATTCATGCCACACAATCATCTCAAACAAGAGAGAATCTAGCCATCTCCCCTTGACATTCAACGGCATTCACATCACTGAATCCCCCACCATCAACCATTGACCAGAAACTTAACTGGACCAGGCATATAAATACTGTGGCTACAAGAGCAGGTCAGAGGCTGAGAATTCTGCTCCTGACTGATCAAAGCATCTTCAAGGCACAAGTCTCCACTTGCCTCAATGAGTGCAGGTCCAATAACATTCAAGAAACTCACACTATCCGAAACAAAGCAGCCAGCTTGATCGGCACCCGATCCACCACCTGAAACATACACTCCCTCAACCACCCGCGTAGAATGGCAGCAGTGTGTGACATCTACGAGATTTTTTTTATTTGTTCAGGGGATATGGGCGTTGCTGGCAAGGACAGCATTTATTCCCCATCCCTAATTGGCCTTGAGAAGGTGGTGGTGAGACGCCTTCTTAAACCGCTGCAGTCCTTGGGGTGTAGGTATACCCACAGTGCTGTTAGGAAGATGGTTCCAGAATTTTGACCCAGCAACAGTGAAGCAATGGCGATAAAGTTCCAATTCAGGATGATGTGTGACTTGGAGGGGCACTTGCAGGTGGCAGTGTTCCCATGTATATGCTGCCCTTGTCTTTCCAGGTGGTAGAGGTTGTGGGTTTGGAAGGTGCTGTCGATGGAGCCTTGGTGCGTTGCTGCAGTGCATCTTGTATATGGTACATAATTTTTTTTTTATTCATTCATGGAATGTGGGTGCCACTGGCCAGGCCAGCATTTATTGCCCATCCCTAATTGCCCTTGAGAAGGTGATGGTGAGCTGCCTACTTGAACTGCTGCAGTCCATTTGGGGTAGGTAGACTTACAGTGGTGTTAGGAAGGGAGTTCCAGGATTTTGACCCAGCGACAGTGAAGGAACGGCGATATAGTTCCAAATCAGGATGGTTTGTGACTTGGATGGGAACTTGCAGGTGGTGATGTTCCCATGCATCTGCTGCCCTTGTCCTTCTTGTTGGTAGAGGTCGTGGGTTTGGAAGGTGCTGTCGAAGGAGCCTTGGTGCATTGTTACAGTGCATCTTGTAGATGGTACATACTGCTGCCACTGTGCATCAGTGGTGGAGGGAGTGAATGTTTGCTGTTGGGGTGCCAATCAAGCGGGCTGCTTTGTCCTGAATGGTGTTGAGCTTCTTGAGTGTTGTTGGAGCTGCACCCATCCAGGCAAGTGGAGAATATTCCAACACACTCCTGACTTGTGCCTTGTCGATGGTGGACAGGCTTTGGGGAGTCAGGAGGTGAGTTACTCACCACAGGATTCCTAGCCTCTGACCTGCTCTTGTAGCCATGGTATTTATATGGCTACCGCAGTTCAGTTTTTGGTCAATGGTAGCCCCTAGGATGTTGATAGTGGGGGATTCAGCGATGGTAATGCCGTTGAATGTCAAGGGGAGATGGTTCGATACTCTCTTGTTCGAGATGGTCATTGCCTGGCACTTGTGTGGTGCGAATGTTACTTGCCACTTCTCAGCCCAAGCCTGGATATTGTCCAGGTCTTGCTGCATTTCTACACGGACTGCTTCAGTATCTGAGGAGTCACGAATGGTGCTGAACATTGTGCAATCATCAGCGAACATCCCCACTTCTGACCTTATGATTGAAGGAAGGTCATTGATGAAGCAGCTGAAGATGGTTAGGCCAAGGACACTACACTGAGGAACTCCTGCAGTGATGTCCTGGAGCTCAGATAATTGACCTTCAACAACCACAACCATCTTCGTTTGCGCTTGATATGACTCCAGCAAGCGAGGTTTTTCACCCTGATTTCCACTGACCTCAGTTTTGCTGGGGCTCCTTGATGCCGTACTCGGACAAATGCTGCCTTGATGTCAAGGGCAGGCACTCTCACCTCACCTCTTGAGTTCAGCTCTTTTGTCCATGTTTGAACCAAGGCTGTAATGAGGTCAGGAGCTGATTGGCCCTGGCGGAACCCAAACTGAGCGTCACTGAGCAGGTTATTGCTAAGCAAGTGCCGCTTGATGGCACTGTTGATGACACCTTCCATCACTTCACTGATGATTGAGTGTGGGCTGATGGGGTGGTAATTGGCCATTGGAATTGTCCTGCTTTTTGTGTACAGGACATACCTGGGTATTTTTCCACATTGCAGGGTAAATGCCAGTGTTCTAGCTGTACTGGAACAGCTTGGCTCGGGGTGCGGCAAGTTCTAGAGCACAGGTCTTCAGTATTATTGCCGGAATATTGTCAGGGCCCATAGCTTTTGCAGTATCCAGTGCCTTTAAACATTTCTTGAGATCACGCGGAGTGAATCGAATTGGCTGAAGTCTGGCATCTGTGATGCTGGGGACTTCAGGAGATGGATCATCAACTCGGCACTTCTGGCTGAAGATTGTTGCAAATGCTTCAGCCTTATCTTTCGCACTGAAGTGCTGGGCTCCCCCATCATTGAGGATGGGGATATTTGTGGAGCCACCTCCTCTAGTTAGTTGTTTAATTGTCCACCACCATTCACGGCTGGATGTGGCAGGACTGCAGAGCTTAGATCTGATCCGTTGGTTATGGGATCGCTTAGCTCTGTCTATTGCATGCTGCTTACGCAGTTTGGCATGCAGATAGTCCTGTGTTGTAGAATCACCAGCTTGACACCTCATTTTGAGGTATGCCTGGTGCTGCTTCTGCAATGCCCTCCTGCACTCTTCATTGAACCAGGGTTGATCTCCTGGCTTGATGGTAATGATAGAATGGGGGATATGCCGGGCCATGAGGTTACAGATTGTGGTTGAGTACAATTCTGCAGCTGCTGATGACCCACAGCGCCTCATGGATGCCCAGTTTTGCATTGCTAGATCTGTTCGAAATTTATCCCATTTAGCACGGTGGTAGTGCCACACAACACGATGGACCGTATCCTCAATGTGAAGGCGGGACATCGTCTCCACAAGGACTGTGCGGTGGTCACTCCTACCAATACAGTCATGGACAGAAGCATCTTCAGTAGGCAGATTGGTGAGGACGATGTCAAGTATGTTTGTCCCTCGTGTTCGTTCCCCCACCACCTGCCGCAGACCCAGTCTAGCAGCTATGTCCTTTAGGACTCGGCCAGCTCGGTCTGTAGTGGTGCTAACGAGCCACTCTCGGTGATGGGCATTGAAGTCCCCCACCCAGAGTACATTTTGTGCCCTTGCCATCCTCAGTGCTTCCTCCAAGTGGTGTTCAACATGGAGGAGTACTGAGTCATCAGCTGAGGGAGGGCGGTAGGTGGTAATCAGTAGGAGGTTACCTTGCCCATGTTTGACTTGATGCAATGAGACTTCATGGGGTCTGGAGTCGATGTTGAGGACTCCCAGGTCAACTCTCTCCCTACTGTATACCACTGTGCCGACACCTCTGGTGGGTCTGTCCTGCCGGTGGACAAGACATACCCGGGGATGGTGATGGCAGTGTCTGAGACATTGTCTGTAAGGAATGATTCTGTGAGTATGACTATGTCAGGCTGTTGCTTGACTAGTCTGTGGCACAGCTCTCCCAACTTTGGCACAAGCCCCCAGATGTTAGTAAGGAGGACTTTGCAGGGTTGACAGGGCTGGGTTTGCCGTTGTCGTTTCCGGTGCCTAGGTCGATGCCGGGTGGTCCGTCTGGTTTCATTCCTTTTAATTGACAAACATGGACAAAAGACCTGAACTCAAAAGGTGAGGTGAGAGGCATTTGTCCGAGTATCGTATCAAGGAGCCCCGCATTTTTAATGCGGCCACTGTGCGTCAATAGTGGAGGGAGTAAATATTTAAGGTTGTAGATGGTGTGCCAATCAAGCAGGCTGCTTTGTCCTGGATGGTGTCGAGCTGCACCCATCCAGCAACTGGAGAGTATTCCATCACACTCCTGGCTTGTGCCTTCTAGATGGTGGACAGGCTTTGGGGAATCAGGAGGTGAGTTACTCGCCACAGGATTCCTAGTCTCTGATCTGGTCTTGTATTTATATGGCTACTCCAGTTCAGTTTCTGGTCAATGGTAACCCCAAGAATGTTGATAGTGGGGGATTCAGTGATCGTATTGCCATTGAATGTCAAGGAGAGATGGTTAGATTCTCATTTGTTGGAGATGGTCATTGCCTGGCACTTGTGTGGCATGAATGTTACTTGCCACTTATCAGCCCAAGCCTGGATATTGTCTAGGTCTTGCCGCATTTCTACACGGACTGCTTCAGTATCTGAGGAGTTGTGAATGGTGCTGAACATTGTGCAATCATCAATGCACATCCCCACCTCTGACCTTATGATTGAAGGAAGGTCATTGATGAAGCAGCTGAAGATGGTCAGGCCTAGGACACTACCCTGAGGGACTCCTGCAGTGATGTCCTGGAGCTCAGATGAATGACCTCAAACAACAACAACCATCATCCTTTGCGCTAGGTATAACTCCAAACAACAGGGAGATTTCCCCCTGATTCTCATTGACTCCAGTTTTGCTGGGCTCCTTGATGCTATACTCGGTCAAATGCCTCTCACCTCACCTTTTGAGTTCAGGTCTTTTGTCCATGTTAGAACCAAGGCTGTAACGAGGTCAGGAGCTGAGTGGCCCTGGCGGAACCCAAACTGAGCATCAGTTAGCAGGTTATTGCTAAGCAAGTGCTGCTTGACAGCACTGTCAATGACACCTTCCATTACATTACTAATGATCGAGAATAGACTGATGGGGTGGTAATTGGCTGGGTTGGATTTGTCTGCTTTTTGTGTACAGGACATACCTGGGCAATTTTCCACATTGCTGGGTGGATGCCAGTGTTGTAGCTGTACTGGAACAGATTGGCTAGGGTTGTGGCAAGCTCTGGAGCACAGGTCTTCAGTAATATTGCCAGAATATTGTCAGGGCCCATAGCCTTTGCAGTATCCAGTGCCTTGAGTCATTTCTTGATATCACATGGAGTGAATTGAATTGGTTGAATGCTGGTATCTGTGATGCTGGGGACCTCAGGAGGAGGCTGAGATGAATCATCCACTCGGCAATTCTGGCTGAAGATTGTTGCAAATGCTTCAGCCTTTGATGCACTGCAGCAAATCGCCAAGGCTCTTTCAACGGCACCTTCCAAATCCGTGACCTCTGCCACCTAGATGAATAATGGCAGTAGAAGTATGGGGACACCATCAACTGCATGTTCCTGTCAAATCCACAAACCATCCTGATTTGGAACTATAAAACTGTTCTTCACTGTTGCTGGGTCAAAATTGGACAAGTTGAGTGAGTGGGCAAATGCATGGCAGATGCACTATAATGTGGATAAATGTGTGGTTATCCACTTTGGTAGCAAAAACAGGAAGGTAGATTGTTATGTGAACGGCTGTAAATTGAGAGAGGGGAATATGCAACGAGACCTGGGTGTTCTCATACACAAGTCGCTGAAGGTAAACATGCAGGTCCAACAGGCGGTAAAAAAGGCAAATGGTATGTTGGCCTTCATAGCGAGAGGATTCAAGTACAGGAACAGGGATGTCTTACTGCAATTATACAGTGCCTTGGTGAGGCCCCATCTGGAATATTGTGTGCAGTTTTGGTCTCCTTATCTGAGGAAGGATGTTCTTGCTATAGAGAGAGTGCGGCGAAGGTTTACCAGACTGATTCCTGAGATGGCGAAACTGGCGTATGAGGAGAAATTGAGTCGGTTAGGATTATATTCGCTGGAGTTCAGAAGTTTGAGGGGGTATCTCATAGAAACCTATAAAATTCTAACAGGACTTGACAGGGTAGATGCAGGAAGGATGTTCCTGATGGTGGGGGAGTCTAGAATCAGGGGTCACAGTCTAAGGATATGGGATAAACCATTCAGGACTGAGATGAGGAGAAATTATTTCACCCAGAGAGTGGTGAACCTGTGGAATTCATTCCCACAGAAAGCAGTTGAAGCCAAAACATTGTACGTTTTCAAGAAGGAGTTAGATATAGCTCTTGGGATTAAAGGGATCAAAGAATATGGGGTGAAAGCGGGAACAGGTTACTGAGTTGGATGATCATAATGAATGGTGGAGCAGGCTCGAAGGGCCGAATGGCCTACTCTTGCTCCTATTTTCTATGTTTCTACGTTAAAATCCTGGAATTCCCTCCCTTAACAGCACTGGGAGTACCTAGACCTCAAGGACTACAGAGATTCAAGAAGGCAGCTCACCACCACCTTCTCAAGGACAATTAGGAATGGGCTATAAATGCTGACCTTACCAGCGACACTCAGATCCCATGACTGAATTTTTAAAAATGCATGTCAAAAAAATTATAGGCAAAGGTCAGCAAGCCAACAGTTTTCATCCTGCTTTTTGGTCCTTGGCAGCCTCAGTGGGGTTTTAATGCTTTGTGTTTAATTATACATGCAAGTATAGAAGTGCCTGAACGAAAATTATCTATCGTGTCGATGTTAATCTCTTTGAGAAGTAAGATGAGAAGAGAATGTACTTATTATTTATTGATGTATTGAGTGCTTATCAGTTGTTGTTGATATATGTACACTGATTGTTATTGATAACATCCTCTATTTATGATTGATCCATGAGTTTTAGTAACTCCCTGGATAAAGAACTAGTATTTGTTAAAGTGAGCTCAGCATAGTGGGGAAAGTCTTCGCTCGAGTCATTTTAAACAGGCTGTAGAAGCTGGCTGAGCGTGTCTACCCTGAGGCACAGTGTGGCTTTCGAGCAGAGAGATCCACCATTGACATGCTGTTCTCCCTTCACCAGCTACAGGGGAAGTGCCGCGATCAACAGATGCCCCTCTACGTTGCTTTCATAGATCTCACCAAAGCCTTTGACCTCGTCAGCAGACATGGTCTCTTCAGACTACTAGCAAAGATCAGATGTCCACCAAAGCTACTAAGTGTCATCACCTCATTCCATGACAATATGAAAGGCACAATTCAGCATAGCGGCACCTCATCAGACCCCTTTCCTATCCTGAGTGCCGTGAAACAGGGCTGTGTTCTCGCACCTACACTGTTTGGGATTTTCTTCTCCCTGCTGCTCGCACATGTGTTCAAGTCTTCAGAAGAAGGAATCTTCCTCCACACAAGATCAGATGGCAGGTTGTTCAACCTTGCCCGTCTAAGAGCGAAGACCAAAGTACGGAAAGTCATCATCAGGGAACTCCTCTTTGCTGATGATGCTGCATTAACATCCCACACAGAAGAGCGCCTGCAGAGACTCATCGGCAGGATTGCGGCTGCCTGCAACAAATTTGGCCTAACCATCAGCCTCAAGAAAACGAATATCATGGGACAGGACGTCAGAAATGCTCCATTCATCAATATCGGCGACCACGCTCTGGAAGTGGTTCAAGAGTTCATCTACCTTGGCTCAACTATTACCAGTAACCTGTCACTCAATGCAGAAATCAACAAGTGCATGGGAAAGGCATCCGCTGCTATGTCTAGACTGGCCAAGAGAGTGTGGGAAAATGGCGCACTGACACGGAACACAAAAGTCCGAGTGTATCAGGCCTGTGTCTTCAGTACCTTGCTCTACGGCAGCGAGGCCTGAACAACGTATGTCAGCCAAGAGCGACGTCTCAATTCATTTCATCTTCGCTGCTTCCGGAGAATACTTGGCATCAGGTGGCAGGACCGTATCTCCAATGTAGAAGTCCTAGAGGCGGCCAACATCCCCAGCGTATACACCCGACTGAGCCAGCGGCGCTTGAGATGGCTTGGCCATGTGAGCCGCATGGAAGATGGCAGGATCCATCTTCCAGGGCTACAGAGTGGCGAGTTGAAGTGAGTTAGCTGTTGGCAGGAAAAAAGACAGAAGCGCAAGGGGAGAGCCAACAGTGTAACAGCCCCAACAACCAATTTTATCTGCAGCGCCTGTGGAAGAGTCTGTCACTCTAGAATTGGCTTTTATAGCCACTCCAGACGCTGCTTCACAAACCACTGACCACCGCCAGGCGCTTACCCATTGTCTCTCGAGACAAGGAGGCCAAAGATGAACGGTTATGACTGAGAAATTCTTTGGAGATATTGTATGATTCTCTAGTAGTTAGCCAAAAGTTGGTCATTGTGAGAAGACAACCACCTGACTTACAGTAACCTACCCCACGCATTATTCTCGAACCCATGTTATTTGAATAATGTAATCAGGCTGAAAACATAGTAAATAACTGTGATATGGCTCCACTCTTTGTTGGATGGGTAGTTATTTGGCATTGCAGGATTGAAAGGAGCAGGTGGTGTGCTTTTGCCAATTTGGAGCACAGTAAAATCTGGTCAGAGAACTAGCCTCCTTCAGGAATGTTGGAGGCTGGAGAGCATCCCATTTCACAAGTGAGGCCATTGGAATTTTCCTGGAGGATGTGAGGTAGAGGGCCCCATTCACAGCAGCCTGGGGAAAATGGAGATGCCCATCAGGATGAATTCGATGAGCCATGTAGGAAAGAGTTTAATGATCTTACTAGGTTAGCTAAGGGATGAGAGCCCACCAATACTTTCCATTACTGGACTGGACTGACCATGTATGACACTTAGAATAACCTCCACTTTCACTGTTTAAAGGTATTTTCAAATCTCACAGCAATGTCTATGAGGCCCCTTATCACCTTACCTTCACCTGAATGTGCTTTCACACCAAAGCTAAATGTTCAGGGAATTCTGGCCTTGACAGTCACTGGCAGTAAAATGCCTGGATTGGAGAATATGGCACAACTCTTCCATAGCATCACTTGCAAATCAAATCCTCTGCGGGCATTGCCTGTCTGGCAAGTTGAGGTATGGGCACTTCCGCCTGAAGATTCTGGTATGGGAGTGCCAGTGGGTGGGTATAGAGTGCCCTGGTGCATCCTCAACTATCAAGCATTCCTCCATGGGGTGTCCTCTTAGGATCGTCTACATGTTGTCGATTATGTATTATTGGGATTCAATCTATCGGAATCTTCAAAAATATCTCTGTACTTTTCTCCAGAGTAAGCAATTCCAAGTTCCTCAACTTCTCCTCTGAGCTCTGATGCCTTAAACTAGGATCAGTTTGGTTGATCTCATCTGCACTGCCTCCAATGCCCAGATATCCGTGCTGTACCACAGGAATCAGAATTGCACAAATTGCTCCAAACTCCTAATTACATTACAATACTCTCACTCCTAACTGTAGCAATGCATCACATAGCTATATAATGATTTATTGGGATTTGTACTCCATGCCTCTGACCGGAGTACAGACAGGATGAAAGCATTCACAGAGCAGGGGTCATTTCGCAGGCTGTGTGAGCCCAATAGTTTGCAGATGGTAATTTCAATGCTGCTATATTATGGTTCATTTTCAAAAGATAAAACTTTACAAAACATTTTAAACTCTTCCCTTTATTTTCAGAAACTTAATACTTTTACTCTTTGAATTGGATTGTAATTGCATAATGACGAGTGCTGACAGAATCATCTTTTCACTGGAGTTCAGACTCTATTGATGCCTGTTGCCTATGGTATTAGGATGCTTATGACAAGGCAGCTACAATGTCTAACATGTTGGTGGTGCTATTGCCTTGTGATTAAATTTTGTGTGAAACCTCAATAGAGGTTTGTTGGTATTTTGTGATTAAAAGGCACCACAAGTACAACTAAATAATAAATCTTATTATGGCAATATAAATAGAAAATGCTGAAAGCAATTGATTTTCTTTCTTCAACTTCAAGTCAGGTAACAGTGTAAAATAAAACTAAATATTCATTTTATTACAATTTGTTTTCATGCAATGCATTTGAACAAATCCGAATCTTTGAATTTTATAACACGGCTGGCTCACTGAAAGTTATATCCATTTAATCCCAGGCCCCTGCCCTCAGCCCATTCTCTTTTAATGCATTTTTTATATTTACCTATTTACTTGACTTCTCTTCAGTAAAGTAATACTGATGTGTTATGAGGTCTGTTCGTAGATAAGGGAGATGAGGAGAAATATTTTTATGCAGTGAGTTGTTATGATCTGGAATGTACTGAAAGAATGGTGAAAGCAAATTTAGTAGCACCTCCCAAAAGGAAATTTGTTAAGTACTTGTAAAGGAAAACTTGCAGGGGAATGGGTCTAATTGGACAGCTCTTTCAAAGAGCTGGCACAGGCATGATGGGCCAAATGGCCTCTTCTGTGCTGATGATTTTAGGAAAGGGGTCGGAAATTTACGCCACCCCAATGAGCGGGATGGTGGCAGGGGTGGAGGTGACGTAAAATTGAGCAGGAGGCTCCGGGAGGCTTTCCCGACCCGCTCCCGCCTCCGCCATCCTTTACGTAGGGTGGGGGAGGGCGAAAAACCGGCCACTTAAGGGCCTTCGCCTGCCTGCACGCGGATTTTATGTGTGGCAGGCAGGCCTCCTGGAGCCAGGAAAAGCCATCAGGGAAAACCAAGTGGCTGCTGATCGTCCCGGGGGGGGCCCTGATCATTGGGCACAGGGTGCCCGATGGAGGGCCATTCCCACTACCCAAACCACCCCCAGCACCCAACACACCCCCTTCCCCCAACCGACCACACTTGCCTCGTCGGGGCTTGACCGATTACCCCCAGCGAGGCAACCAAAACTTACCTTTCCTCCCGGCTCCACATATTCCTCTATCTGTGGCTGGGCTGCAGTCCCAGCAGTGGCCACCGCTCCCGGTGGCGCTGCTAGGACTAAGAACTGCCGGCCCGCTGATTGACTGGCAGCTCAATGAGGCGGGACTTCCTCCCTCAAGCGGGTGGAAGTCCCGCCTCGGAATAATTAAAGCCTGGGGACCTGTAAAATATGGAACGGATCCCCAGGCGAGGCGGAAGCAGGTTCGCGACCGGCTTTTACGTCGGAGGCCGACTCCCGTCCACCCACCGTAAAATCCCGGCCAAGATGTTCCTGTATGTACACAGTGAATGACCAGTTTTTTATCCACAATATAGTGTAACAGCAGGACCTGATAGCAATAGAAGCTTGATCCATACTTATCTAAATAATGGTTTGTACAAAATGGAAACTGGAGATGTTTCGCATCTTCTGTACATCTTTTAAATAAAACAAATGTTATGTTTAACGTGAAATAAAATTTTCTATTTGCCTGAGAAAAATGTTACTTGCTAGTAATTAGGATTTGCTTGTAGTATGTTAGCTATTGTCATCTGAATTGTTGCTTACTTCCTGCACTTTTTCTGATTGCCACTGATCTTCAGATTGGCACATTTAATTGTGTGAATGGAATTTTAGCTAAACCAATTAGTAGCAATCCTGTGAAAAAGTTAAGCTCAATGCAGGTCAACATCTTAATAATAAACTAAGTGCAGAGAAACGTCTTAATGAAATGAGACCCGTTCCGTTTGCAAGTGGTCGAGGAAGAAGACGGAGGAAGTTAATATTATAACTGATTCAAAAATTAAATCACTTTGTTAAAATAATTTGCGTATGGGGACACCACAAGCTTTAAAACTGGCTTATCCTCATTAAACAATACTTTTTAATGACAGTCAGAAACTAATCTTGAGTTCAAATTCAGTGTAAGATCCAACAGGCCTGGGGCTGGATATAATCAGCACTGCTATTACTGGCCTTTTATTGGAATTAAACCAACCAGATGAATCAAACAGTGAAAAACAAAGGATAATTATTTAGCTCTTGTGGCCAGACAAACTTTGTTTGAATAGTTCACTCATAAATGTGATAAATCGCATCCAATTTTGGTTAGGTGTTGCCTTAAGGAATGTTCCTGGCATGCATCATTCAGTGTCAACAACCTTTACAATGTTTGCTGTAATAAAGACCTATGCTGAACTGGACATAAAGTCCTAAATCTGCTTTAAAACATGGGCTGCTGATACTGATCAGTTCTAAAACATTTACAGATACAAGAGGGTTTAAAAGAAGATTTAAAGGGTATCACATTGAAAGAATTCACAATACTGTCCTTCTAAAATTAAATCCCAATCCAATTCAGGTTAATTTGCTGAACATCTAAATTTGGCTCCAATTTCCACCTTGGGCTTTGCATGTATCTACCACTTATACAGCATGCTGTGTATATTTTTTCAACATCTGTGGCACTTCTTCATTCCCCATAATAATTTTTCCTGTCTCTGCCCCGAAGGGACCAATAAACTTTAGCTACTCTTCTTTTATTTAGAGATACAGCACTGAAACAGGCCCTTCAGCCCACCAAGTCTGTGCTAACCATCAACCACCCATTTATACTAATCCTACATTAATCCCATATTCCTACCACATCCCCACCTACCTATACTAGGGGTAATTTATAATGATCAACTTACTTACCAACCTGCAAGTCTTTGGTCGTGGGAGGAAACCGGAGCACCCAGCGAAAATCCACACAGTCACAGGGAGAACATGCAAACTCCACACAGGAAGTACCCAGAATTGAACCTGGGTCGCTGGAGTTGTGAGGCTGCGGTGCTAACCACTGCATCACTGTGCACTTATACAAGCTCTTACCCTCTCTTTTTACATTACTGGCTAGTTTACTCTCATATTCTCTTTGTCCCTTTTTATCAACTTTTTGTCTCCTTTTTCTGGTTTCTAAAATTCTTCCAATCCTCAGGCTTACTGCTATTCTTCACAATATTGTAAGTCTCTTCCTTTAATGTAATACTATCCTTAACTTCCCCGGTAAGTCACAGATGGATCTTTCTCACTGAGTTTGTGTTATTAATGGATGTTCTTTTCTTAAATATTTTGAATTGTTTCTTCAAATGTTTTCTAATGTTTATTTACTACCATGTCATTTAGGTTGTTTTCCTAATCAACCTTAACCAGTTCTCTCCTTATACCTATGTAGTTGGCTTTATTTAAGTTTAATTTTCTTGTTTTATGTTTGAGTATGTCACTCTCAAACTTAATATAGAATTTCATTGTATTATGTTCACTTTTTCCCAGCCAGATTACTAATTAACCCTGTCTTATTACACAATACTAGATCTATAATAGCTTTATCCATAGTTGGTTCCACAATGTATTGTTTGAGGAAACTGTTGCAAAAGCATCCAACAACTCATCTTCCAGACTACCTTTGCCAATTTGATTTGTCCAGTCTATATGAAGATTAAAGTCCCCCACAATTATTACATTGCCTTTGTTATAAGTTACAATTATTTCTTGCTTAATACTCTGTCCAGTCGTGTAACTATTTTTAGGGGCATATAAACAAGTCCCGCAAGTGTTTTCTGACCCTTGATATTCCTAATCTCCACCCAGATTGTACTTCCTGATCTGAGCCAAGATGATTTCTTAAGCCTGTCCTGATTTCATCCTTTACTGTCAGGGCTCCTCCTCCTTTTCCATTCTGTCTGTCTTTTAAAAAATATTGTATACCCTGGAATATTATTTCCCAACATTGGTCACCTTGCAACTGTGTCTCTGTTGGTTAGATCTAAGCCATTTATCTCTATTTGTGTTGCTAATTCATCTATTTTATTACAAATGGTTTGTACATTCAGATAAAGAGACTTTTAATTCTATTTCTTTACTACTTTACTTTGCATGAACCTTATTCGCTGTTGCACTATTACCATTAAACTCTGTCCATTCCTGTCCCAGTCTGTCTTTACCCAAATCACTGCCCTGCTCTGTTGCCTCAACGTTTCTCTTTAGAGTTTTAAATTTCCCTTCACCTAACTGTTCCCCACCCCTTTTAGTTTAAAGCCCTATCCACAGTCCTAGTTATACAATTCACCAGGACGATGATCCCAGCCCGGTTTAAGTGAAGCCCATTCCAACTGAACAGCTCTTTCTTTTCCCTGTACTGGTTCCAGTTCCCCATGAATCAAAACCTGCTTCCCACACCACTCTTTCAGCCAGACCTTTAATTTTCTAATCTGCTTGATCCTAGGCCAATTTGTGTGTGGCTCTGCTGGTAATCCAGAGATTATTATCCTTGAGGTTCTGCTTATTCATTTAGAACCCAATTCCTCAAACCCCCTCCAATGAAACTTATTCTCAGTTCTAACTATGTTGTTGGTTCCTATATGGACCATGACAACTGGATCCTCCTCTTCCTACTCCAAGTTCTTCTCCAGCCATGAGGAGATGTCCCGAATCCTGACACTGGGCAGACAGCACAGTCTTTGGACCTCCCGGTCTCATCTGCAGAGAACAGTAACTATTTCCCTGAATATTCCGTCCCCTAACATTCTTTCCACTCCCATCACTTGAATGGGCTCCTGCACCATGGTGCTATGGTCAGTTTGTCCATCCACTCTGCAGCTTTGCTCTCACCCATACAGGTAGCTAGTACCTCATACCTGTTGGACAAAGACAAGTGCTGCAGCTCCTCCATCACTACATCCTGGATCCCCATACATGTCTGACTCACAGTCACACTCTTCTGTCCCTGATCATTGACCAACTGGAAAGTACTACATAACTTAAGGGGTGTAATTGCCTCCTGGAACGAATTGTTCAGGTAACTCTCCCCCTTCCTGATGCCCTGCAACATCTGCAGCTCGGACTCCAGCACGACAATTCTGAGCTGAAGTTACTTAAGGTTGAGACACTTACCGCAGATGTAGTTGTCCAGGATTGTAATGCTGTCCACAAACCTCTATATGTTGCACTTCTGGTGCACCACCTGCTCTGCCATGTCTTCCTAAACTGTTTACTTATTTACTTAGTTAAAATTATTGTTCAATCGATTACTTTAGTTTTATAGATCAGTTAATCTTATTTTCTTTCTTTTGGGCCTCCTTATCTCGAGAGACAATGGATACGCGCCTGGAGGTGGTCAGTGGTTTGTGAAGCAGCGCCTGGAGTGGCTATAAAGGCCAATTCTGGAGTGACAGGCTCTTCCACAGGTGCTGCAGAGAAATTTGTTTGTTGGGGCTGTTGCACAGTTGGCTCTCCCCTTGCGCCTCTGTCTTTTTTCCTGCCAACTACTAAGTCTCTTCGACTCGCCACAATTTAGCCCTGTCTTTATGGCTGCCCGCCAGCTCTGGCGAATGCTGGCAACTGACTCCCACGACTTGTGATCAATGTCACACGATTTCATGTCGCGTTTGCAGACGTCTTTATAACGGAGACATGGACGGCCGGTGGGTCTGATACCAGTGGCGAGCTCGCTGTACAATGTGTCTTTGGGGATCCTGCCATCTTCCATGCGGCTCACATGGCCAAGCCATCTCAAGCGCCGCTGACTCAGTAGTGTGTATAAGCTGGGGGTGTTGGCCGCTTCAAGGACTTCTGTGTTGGAGATATAGTCCTGCCACCTGATGCCAAGTATTCTCCGAAGGCAGCGAAGATGGAATGAATTGAGACGTCGCTCTTGGCTGGCATACGTTGTCCAGGCCTCGCTGCCGTAGAGCAAGGTACTGAGGACACAGGCCTGATACACTCGGACTTTTGTGTTCCGTGTCTTAATCTTATTTATTAATGTAATAAAGTAACAGTAAGTTACAGATTCTTAACTCTTGAGTTTATCACAACTCCCTAGCTTAAAGAGCAGAAATAAAACTGCAATATTCAGCCACCAATCACCTACTTACTATCCTGTGAGGCCGCACCTTAATTTTTTCTTGGTCATACTGAAGCACCAGGTCGTAACTCTCTGCTCCTCTCGCTGTCCTGCTGGATCTGCTCCTGGGTCTTGTGTTTATCCTAGCTCACACCTCTCATCTCCCGCAAGTCTCCTTTCGGGTCTGGTATTTATCTGAGGTCACTCCTCTCGCTCTCTCGCAGGTTCATTCTCGGGTCTTGTATTTATCCAAGATCACTCCTCTTGTTCTCACACAGTGGTAGCAGGGAAGTGTGGCTGGGCAATGAGGGATCATGGCAAATGGGGACATCGGAATTGGGTCTCCACTCAAAATGCCTCCATCCATTGCCACCCCCACCCAGTAAATACCTTGTGTCCCGATGGCACCCTGCACAGATGAACTTGAACAATCTTTGGTGGGGTCTTCACAGACTCCAAAATCCAGAGGGTATTGGCCAAGAGCAAATCAACAGTGTTGTGCATTTGAGTATTAATGTCAACCGCCATTTTATTCATCATGTTTAAGTTTGTACTTCTTGTTCCAATTGTCAAAATGGAGGAGAGAGATCATGTGGTACAGCTTGTCCATGAGCCACACTATTCAAACTGCTGAATTGGAAACTGTAACAATTGAAGGGACAGCTTGTTCATTATACAGCTGCCGTGTGCCAGAGACACAACTACCTGCAAGAAGCCACAGCCTGTCTTCAAGCTGCATTGACTTTTCTCTCTAAAGCCTTTTCAACAAGAAAAATTAAAGAGAAGCCACACTTGGAAAAATCCAGCAAGAAACAAAACAACCCAAAAACAGGCTGCAGATTTCTACCAACTTCCTCTCCATCCAAAAAGAAGGAGTCTTCAGAAATTTAGCTGTCTCCATTATCACCTTTGAGAGTGCTAAGAAAAGTAAATTTTCAAGAGAAGAGATATCTCCAACATTTCGTCCTCTATTCAGCATTTCTAATCGGAGATCTCCAACTTTTGAACACTTCTTTTGAGATTCATAGACGCTAGTTTTAAATGAAATCCATATTAGCTAGTAGTTAAGATAAGTTTCTATTTAATAAATGTCCTTGCCTTTTTATGCCTTTAACCTTTCCCTGAATGTTTGTAAGCATGTGTGGCGACGTTAAACCCCCTTCCCGAGTTTAAGAGTGTGTTAATAAACATTACTTCTTTGTTTTAACTTTAAAATCTGTGTTGTTGAAGCGGCCATTTATTATTGGGGTATAAGGGAGGGAAAGAAATTCAATTACTAATCTAGTTACGGACAGGTGGTTGAAAAAATAGGGAAATTTGATCAGAGGGAAAAAAATTTAATTAACTGCCTGTTCGTAACACATCCCTAGTTGGCCTTGAAGTAAATGGCTTGCTAGGCCATTTAAGAGTCAAAAAGACATTGCTGTGGGTCTGGAGTCACATGTAGGCCAAACCAGGTAAGGCCGGCATATTTCCTTCCCTGAAGGACATTAGCGAATCAGATGGGTTTTTACAACAATCGAGAATTGTTTCATGACCACCATTAGGTTAGCTTTTTAATTCCAGATTAATTAACTGAGTTCAAATTTCACCATCTGCCACTAGCCTGGGCCTCTGGATTATTAGTCCAGTGATATTACCTCTACACCACGGCCTCCCCTAGACTGTTAAAACCTAAGAGAACCTTACAATAATAAGAACATCCCCAACATCTCAGGCATCCAAGACAGTAATGTGTGCAGCTGGTGGTGCATTGCCCTAATCACCTTTTGGCCCCTCGTCTTCTTGTCTTTCCTCTCCTCCTTGCTGTCCTCCTCCTCTGAATCCTCTGTGTTATGTGCCTTGTTTCTCCTGCAGTTCCAAACCTCTCTGCTGTGCAGTGTTGTGTGGAGCACAGCACACCATGACCATTATAGAGGCCCTGGGTGGTGTGTACTGAATATCTGCCCGGACACCTGAAGTGCATCTTCAGCTTGCCAATGGCTTGTTTGATTACCCACCTGGTGGTCATACAGTATTCATTCTAGTGCTCCTGGGCCTCATTCCTCAGGTTTCTAAGAGGCGTCATCAGCCACATTTTAAGTAGATACCCATGCCACCAAGCAGCCAGCTGGTAACTCTACTTCCAGCCGCAAATATATCTGGGAGGGTGGACTGTTGCAGGAAGAAAGCATCGTGGAAGCTGCCCAGGAATCTTGCGCATACCTGCATAAACAGCCTTTTAATTCTGTCTATTCAATCTGGGCCAATTCTTTAGAAGTGTCCAGTATTAAAGACCACCCCAACCCCAATGCAATTTTGAAGTGCCAATAGGCAGAGAGGGTGCAGATGGAATTTTCTAGAACGGTCCCAGGGATGAGAGCCTACAATTATCTGGAAATATTGGAGAGGCTGGGATTGTTTGCCTTAGAGCTGAGAAGGCTAAGGGGAGATTTATTAGATGTGTTCAAAATTATGAGGGGTTATAATGGAGTAAATGAGGAGAAACTGTTTCCACTGGCAGGAGAGTTGGTAACCAAATGACACAGATTTAAAATAATTGGCAAAAGAAGCTGAGGAGGAGGTGAGGAGAATTATTTCACACAGTTGGTTGGTCTGATCTGTTGTGATCCGCAGCCTCTATCCTCTTATTTCTGCCGATGGTGGTGGCAGATTTTAGTTTGTCAGTTTGTGATTGGTGGCTGCATGGATAGCTTCTAGGAGCTAGCTGCTACATAGAGTTTACAGAAGCCTGGATTTTATTGTGCAGGAGCACGTGGGTTTAGGAGTGGATGGAGGGTGAAAATCAGCGGAATTGACAGTGCACGGGCAAGCCAGCTCCAACTCGCCTACTTCCATGTTTCACTGCAACTTGTTAGGCTGCGTGTGTGCAACCGCCTCAGGAAAGGCAAGTTACCACTTAAAATATGTTAATTGCTCAATTAGAGTGATATTGACATGGGTTTTTCTTCTAACTTTGGGTCCATGGCTTTCCCAGGCTTTCCGGAACTCATCGGTGAAAGCAAGGCAAGAACAGAGAGGCTATTGAGAGGCTCGTGAACACCTTTAATAAATTCCCCCATCGCCTTCTCTGCTCTCAGGCAAACAATCCCAGCCTCTCCAATCTTTCCAGATAATTTAAGTCTCTCATCCCTGGGACCATTTGAGTAAATCCCCTCTGCACCCTCTCCAATGATGTTGATCATCATTAAATATCAGTTACCGCACAAGCTCCACCTCCGCCTGCATGAGGAGTTGGGGGTGGACGGCTCGAGATGTCGTGGGGCCCACATTTACACAAGATATTGAGGCTTCTATCCTTTTCCGGCAGACATCTCAGCAAGCCATTTCAAGGCCGCAGAATGACAGAGGCCCGGACGTCGGCAGAAACGAGGCAGTAACTCCAGCCCTGCTACTTAAATCACGCCACGACCCTGTTCCTGCTGAGTGAAGGGAATGAAAATCAGCCCATTCATGTTCTACAAGGGCGAGGTAAGTGAGATCAATACTTCGTGAGTTCACATTAAGCAAATTTATTCCTTGAGAAATAAGATTGCTTTAATACTGGACACCTCTGAAGAATTAGCCCAGAATGAATAGACAGAATTAAAAATTGTGAATTAAATATCAGCAGCTTTCATGCTTCTTCAGTGCATTAAGTCCTGTTAGTGTAGATTTCACAGCAACCCACATGAGCATAATTAAGGCGCAGACCTCACATGTAGTTTAAACAAAAAAAAGAAATATAATCCCTAAAATTTAATAAAAACTAAATGAACTGTATGTAACAAACTTAGCATTGCTGGGAGGTTCACTAGGAGTGGAGAGGCCAGTGTATTCCCTGACAGATTAGGCAGAGTAATTAAGCTATAGATATTCAGTAAATGTGTTGCTGTGACTTTATGTAACCAAGCCGCTTTTTTTTCCTGGGGGAGGAAATATTTTGCTGCAGCAAATGTGCCGTAGTTGACGGTCATGGGAAATGTAGACTGCAGTGCATATCCCAGTTTGTTTTCACCCTGTTGTGGAGGTGTTAAGGCTGCCTGGTCGCTACCATGCCAGCATAACCTTAAAATTAAAATGAGGCTGTTCTAGAAGTACTTGCTTACATGAAGGGTAGCAGAAATCTGGAAATTTATTCCCCCAAAAGGCTGTTGAGGCTGGGGGTCAATAAACCTGGGGCTTAGCTAATCTCTTTAGTTTCAGAACATATAAATACATGCATCTCAGTGCAACTTCGCATTAAGTGCAACTTGAACAGACAGCTGGGATTTTGTTGAGTTGAGGGAATTCTAATCTCTTTACAAAAATCTAATTTTGTCTGTATTTAACATTTAACATTGAACTGAAAGTTACTGTTTAAATTATAAATTTCATTCAGGGGCCTAAGCAGGAATATATAGCCATCCACTGGGAAGCAGCTGTAGTTAGTTAATTAAGGAATCTAGCTTGAACTGTTTTTTCTGTACCTGGGGCTTTAGTTTCAGAACATATAAATACAGGATCTCAGTGTGACTTAGCACTAAGTGCGACTTGAACAGAGTGCAGGGAGTTGGGTGAGTTGAGGAAGTTGGGTGAGATGGGGAAGGAGGTGCTGCTTTGCTTTTTTTTTTAACATTTTCACCCTGTATGTCTAGGGCTCTGTTACTATCTTCACCTGGTCTTATTGTAACAGAGTTTAATTTAAACACACAGTGTTTTGAGCTCCCTTTTTTGTGAATCCTTGTTCACAGTTTTCCAATTATAAGACAAAGAAACCAATTCACACAGGCTTTCTCAGGTTTAAAGAAGAGAGATGAAATTTTATTGAAACTTAAACTCTAATACGGTTCATGCCTACGGATATATGGCGCACCCATGCTAGCATGCACACGCGATATCACATGCAGATAGGGACAGAAAAGAGAAGAGGAAAATATAGTAGAGAGGGGTTTGAGGCAATATCTTGTTACAGTGCTTTGATCGCAACATACTCCTTTTGTAAGTAGTCTTGCTTTTTGTTGGGGCCCTGTAGTCTTCTTTAAACCCTGTTTATGTACGAAACCTTTCTCTCTTTGACTTTCATGTGTTTTCACAGGATTCAGTTCCGTGAGAAGGAGCTGGAAGCAGGCAGACAGGAGAGGCTGTATTTCTTGCTTCAGATCCAGGAGAGATCTTTACTCCATCAGCACACGGCTTTGACTGTTCAAAATCCTTTGTTGGAAGTTCAAATTCAAAAAAACTCCAGCCAGCTAGTCATGTGACTAAAACTGGTTTGACCACTTCTTCTGTGTACTGGGGAAGCAACGACTGTGTCCCTTTTGTTCCAACACTGTTAGTTACTATACAAAAATGTCTTTCCAGTCAGGGGCTTGTAATTTTAAGTTTTAATGTTCATGTGGTGAAACAATGGGTAACTCAGTCTTGGTACTGGAGGGTTTGCCTGACACTAAGGTTTAAAATAGTACTGGAACTGGTGGTAAGGTTAAAATATATGCAAAAAAAGAAAATCAATAATTGAATCAAATAATAAAGTAGTTAATTAAAACACATTAAGGATGGCAAGACAGGTGATGTGTCATGGCTCCAGCATGTGGGAGCTCCTGGATGCCAGTGTGATTCAGGGCAAATACATCTGCACTAAGTGTTTGCGGCTCGAGGAGCTTTGATTCAGAGTCATTGAACTAGAGGCTGAGCTGGAGACTCTGCAACACATCAGGGAGGAGGAAAGTTACCTGGATGCTTTGCACCAGGAGGCAGTGACATCCCTTAGGATAGGGCCTTCTGATTTGGTCAGTGGTCAGGGACAGGAGAGTGTTGCTGCAGCTGAGTCAGGTAAGGGGACTCAGAGGGCAGGAGTGCAGGAGCCTCAGCCTTTGCGATTGTCGAACAGGTTGAGGTTCTTTCAGCTTGTTTGGATGAGAGTGGGGGCTACAGGGTGGATGAGCTAACTGACCATGGCACCGCAGTACAGGAAGCCATTCAAGTGGGGGTAGCAAAAATACTGGTTTTAGGGGACAGTATAGTGAGGGGGATTGACACTGTTCTCTGCAACAAAGAACAAGAGCCCAGAAAGCTGTGTTGCCTGCCCGGTGCCAGGGTTCGGGACATCTGCTCAGAGCTGGAGAGGAACTTACAGTGGGAGGGGGAGGACCCAGTTATCGTGGCCCATGTAGGTACCAACAACATAGGAAGGACAAGGAAGGAGGTTCTGCATAGGCAGTATGAGGAGCTAGGCACTAAATTAAGCAGCAGAACCTCAAAGGTAATAATATCTGGATTATTACCTGAGCCACGTGCAAATTGACATAGGGCAAATAAGATTAGAGAAATTAATGTGTGGCTCAAAGACTGGTGTGGTAGAAGTGTGTTATGGCTCATGGGGCACTGGCACCACTACTGGGGAAAGTGGGAACGGTCTACTCCTGAACGGTGCTGGGGCTGGTGTTCCAGAGAAGTAGAGAGGGCTTTAAACTAAATAGTAGGTGCAAGGGATCAAATTTGGGAAGATGCAGGAAATCAAAAAGTAGAGTCAAGGCAAGAGAGAAAGATATTAATATGAGAAATGATAAACAGATCATGACAGGAAGGGACAGAGAGTACAAATTTAAGATTAAATTAGCAGTCAAGGCTGAATGTTACAAAAATAATAAAAGGGCAAAACTAAAGGCTCTGTATCTGAATGCATGTAGCATTTGAAACAAAACAGATGAACTGATAGCACAAATAGAAATAAATAAGTATGATCTTGATAGCCATTACAGAGACATGGCTGCAGGATGACATAGATTGGGAGCTGAATACTGAAGGGTACATGACATTTAGGAAGGACAGGAAGCTAGAAAAGGGTGGAGGGGTGTCTCTGTCAATTAATGATGGCATGAGCACATTAGAGAGGGATGACCTAAGTTCGGGAAACCAGGATGTAGAAGCAATTTGGGTAGAGGTGAGAAAATGATAAGCAAGAAGTCACTCATGGGAGTGGTGTACAGGCCCTCTAACAGTAACCACACAGTAGGACAGACTAGAAAGGAAGAAATAATGGGAGTTTGTCAGAAAGGTACAGTGATTATCATGGAGTATTTTAATCTACTAATAGACTGGAGAAATCAGATGGGCAAAGGTAGCCTAGATATGGAGTTCATAGAATGTTTTTGGGATAGTTTCTTCGAACAGCATGTACTGGAGCCAACCAGAGAGCAGGATATACTAGACCTGGTATTGTGCAATAAGATAGGATTAATTGATGACCTCATAGGTAGCCCTAGGTAGCAGCGATCGTAATATCATTGAATTTTACATTCAGTTTGAGGGAGAGAGGAATAGATCCAAGACTAGTATTTTAAAATTAAATAAGGGCAATTATGAGGGCCTTTTTTTTTATTCGTTCATGGGATATGGGCATCGCTGGCTAGGCCAGCATTTATTGCCTAATCCCTAATTGCCCTTGAGAAGGTGGTGGTGAGCTGCCTTTTTGAACTGCTGCAGTCCATATAGGGTAGGTACACCCACAGTGCTGTTAGGAAGGAAGTTCCAGGATTTTGACCCAGCGACAGAAAAGGAACGGCTAAATAGTTCCAAGTCAGGGTGGTGTGTGGCTTGGAGGGGAACTTGTATGCGATGATATTCCCATGAATCTGCTGCCCTTGCCCTTCTAGGTGATAAAGGTCGCGGGTTTGGAAGGTGCTGTCTAAAGAGCCTTGGTGAGTTGCTGCAGTGAATCTTGTAGATGGTACACACTGCTGCCACTGTGCATCGGTGGTGAAGGGAGTGAATGTTTGTGGATGGGGTGCAAATCAAGCAGGCTGCTTTGTCCTGGATGGTGTCAAGCTTCTTGAGTGTTGTTGGAGCTGCACTCATCCAGGCAAGTGGAGAGTATTCCATCACACTCCTGACTTGTGCCTTGCAGATGGTGGACAGGCTTTGGGGAGTCAGGAGGTGGGTTACTCACCGCAGGATTCCTAGCCTCTGACCTGCTCTTGTAGCCACGGTATTTATATGGCTACTCCAGTTCAGTTTCTGGTCAACGGTAACCCCCAGGATGTTGATAGTAGAGCTAGCTAAAGTGAACTGGCAAATTAGGTTAAGGGATAGGTCAATAGAGATGCAGTGGCAGACATTTAAGGGGATATTTCAGAATACACAGAATAGGTACATTCCAACGAGAAACAAAAATTCCAAGGGGAGGACCCACTCTCCATGGTTAACTAAACAAGTTAAAGATCGCGTGAAAATTAAAGAAAAAAACATATATTTGCACAAAGATGGGTGGAAGGTCAGAAGGTTGGACAGAATATAAAAAAAACAGCAAAGAATAGTTAAAAGATTGATAAGGAGGGAGACATTAGAGTACAAGAGAAAGCTAGCTAGAAATGGAAAAAGATAGTAAGAGTTTCTATAGATATTTAAAAAAGGAAAAAAGTTAACAAAGTGAGCGTTGGTCCTATAGGAAGTGATTCTGGAGAATTAATACTGGAAAATAAGGAGATGGCAGATGAATTGAACAGGTAGTTTGCATTGGTCTTTATGACAGAGGATACAAGTAACATCCCAAAAATAGCTGTAAGTCAGGAAATGGAACAGAGGGGTGAACTCAAGAAAATTACAATCACCAGGGAAGTGGTACAGAGCAAATTGTTGGAACTGTGGGCCGTCAAGTCCCTGAGTCATGATGGACTTCATCCTAGGGTCCTAAAAGGAGTGGCAGGTGAGATAGTTGATGCGTTGCTTTTAATTTCCCCAAATTTTCTCAATTTGGTGAAGGTTTCATTTGATTGGAAAATAGCAAATGTAACTCCTTTATTCAAAAAGGGAGGGAGACAGAAAGAAGGAAACTACAGGCCAGTTAACTTAACATGTCTTAGTGAAAATGTTAGAAGCTGATATTAAAGATTTTATAGCAGGGCACTTAGAAAAATTCAAGGTAATCAGGCAGCGTCAACATGGTTTTGTGAAAGGGAATTCACGGTTAACCAATTTATTGAAGTTCTTCGAAGAAGTAACATGTGTGGTGGATAAAGGGGAACCAGTGGATGTAGTGTACTTAGATTTCCAGAAGGCATCCGGTAAGGTGCCACATCAAAGGTTATTGCGGAAAATAAAAGCTCATGTTGTAGGGGGTAACATATTGGCATGGATAGAAGATTGGCTAGATCACAGGAAACAGAGAGTAGGCATACATGGATCATTTTCTGGTTGACAGGATGTAACGAGTGGTGTGCCACAGAGATCGGGGCCTCAACTTTTTATAATTTCGATAAATGACTTGGATAAAGGGACTGAATTTATCCCTAAAGGGATGCTAAATTTGTTAATGATACAAAGATAGGTAGGAAAGTAAGTTGTGAAGAGAACATAAGGAGGCGACAAAGGGAGATAGATAGGTTAATTGAGTGGACAAAGATCTGGCAAATGGAGTATAATGTGAGAAAATGTGAAATTGTCCATTTTGGCAGGAAGAATGAAAAAGAAGCATATTATCGAAATGATGAGAGATTGCAGAACTCTGAGATGCAGAGGGATCTGAGTGTCCTAGTGCATGAATCACAAAAGGTTACTATGCAGGTATAGCAAGTAATTAGGAAAGCTAACAGAATGTTATCGTTTATTGCACAGGGAATTGAATACAAAAGTAGGGAGGTTATGCTTCAGTTATACAGGGCATTGGTGAGACCACATCTGGAGTACTGTGTACAGTAATAGTCTCCTTATTTAAACAAGGATGTAAATGCATTGGAAGCAGTTCAGAGAAGTTTTACTAGATTAAAACCTGTAATGGGCGGGCTGTTTTATGAGGCAAGGTTGGATAGGCTATGCTTGTATCTGCTGGAGTTTAGAAGAGTAAGAGGCGATTAGATTGAAACATATATGATCCTGAGAGGTCTTGACAGGGTGGATGTGGAAAGGATGTTTCCCCTTGTGGGAGATTCTAGAAACAGGGGTCATTATTGAAAAATAAGGGGTCTCCCATTTAAGACAGATGAGGAGAAGTTTTTTCTCTCAGAATGTCGTAATTCTTTGGAATTCTCTTCATCAAAAGGCAGTGGAAGCAGAGACTTTAAATATTTTTAAGGCAGAGGTAGATAGGTTCTTGATAAGCAAGGGGGTGAAAGGTTATTGGGGGTAGGAGGGAATGTGGAGTCGAGGTTACACTCAGATGCTCTTATTGAATGGTGCAGCAGGCTCGAGGAGCTGAGTGGCCTACTCCTACTCTTAATTCGTATGTTTGAATGTTCGTAAAAATTTCAGATCTTAAACTGATAGATTTTGTGAGGCAATGATATTAAGGATTGAGGAACTAAGGAGGTTGATGGAGTTGAGATACAGATCAGTCATTATTGAACTGAATGGCAGAACTGTCTACTCCTGTTCCTATGTTCCTGCATTCCAAAGCTCATAACACGTAAATGCAAGTTTCATCTTAAGGGGAAAATGCACTAAATTTTGCATGTTTTATTGTCCATGTGATATGTAAATGACTTGGATATCGAAATACAGAGTAAAATACCAAACTTGGAGGTGTGGCAGTTAGGTTGATACCAATCGACTGCAACAGGATATAGATAGGCGAGCAGATTGGGCAGACAAGTGGCAGATGAAATTTAATACAGAGATGTGTGAGCTGATGCATTTTGGCAGAAGGCATTATAGACTAAATGGCACAGTTCTAAAGAATGTACAGGGACAGAGGGACCTGGGGATTTTTGCGCAGAGATCTTTGAAGGTGGCAGGACACATTGAGAGAGTAATTAGCAAAGCATATGGGAACTTGGGCTTCAGAAATAAAGGTATTGAGTACAAAAGCAACAAAGTTATGCTGAAAGTTCACAATGCTCTGGTTCGGCCACAACTGAGGTATTGTGTGCAGTTCTGATCATCATACATTAGGAAGGATGTGAGAACCCTTGAGCAGAGGAAAACTATCAGAATGTTTCCAGCTACTAGAGTTATGTTGGAGAAGCTGGGGTTGTTCTCCCTGGTAAAAAGGAGATTGAGGGAAGATTTGATAGAGTTGTACAAGATTATGACAGGTGTAGAAAAGGTGAACAAAGAAAATCTGTTACCCTTCGCTGATGGTACAAGGGCTAGGGGACAAAGATTTAAGGTTTTGGGCAAGAGTTACAGAGTGGATGTGAGGAGGAACATCTTTACAAGGCGAGTGGTAATAACCTGGAACTTGTTGCCCATGAGGTTCATGGAAGTGAAGACAATCTATGATTTCAAAAGTAAATTGGATGGGCAAATGAGGGGAATAATCTTGCACTGCTATGGAGGTTCAGCGGGATAGAAAATTGGTTGGTAGGCTGGAAACAAAGAGTAGGAATAAATGGGCCTTTTTCCAAATGGCAGGCAGTGACCAGTGGGGTACCGCAGGGATCAGTGCTAGGACCCCAGATATTCACAATATATATTAATGATTTAGATGAGGGAACTCAATGTAATTAGAATTAGAATTAGAACATTACAGCGCAGTACAGGCCCTTCGGCCCTCGATGTTGCGCCGACCTGTGAACCCATCTGACCGACACTATTCCATTTTCATCCACATGTCTATCCAACGACCACTTAAATGCCCTTAAAGTTGGCGAGTCTACTACTGTTGCAGGCAGGGCGTTCCACGCCCCTACTACTCTCTGAGTAAAGAAACTACCTCTAACATCTGTCCGATATCTATCACCCCTCAACTTAAAGCTATGTCCCCTCGTGTTTGCCATCACCATCCGAGGAAAAAGACTCTCACTATCCACCCTATCTAACCCTCTGATCATCTTATATGTCTCTATTAAGTCACCTCTCCTCGTCCTTCTTTCCAACGAAAACAACCTCAAGTCCCTCAACCTTTCCTCGTAAGACCTTCCTTCCATACCAGGCAACATCCTAGTAAATCTCCTCTGCACCCTTTCCAAAGCTTCCACATCCTCCCTATAATGCGGTGACCAGAACTGCACGCAATACTCCAGGTGCGGCCTCACCAGAGTTTTGTACAGCTGCATCATGACCTCGTGGCTCCGAAACTCGATCCCCCTACTAATAAAAGCTAACACACCATATGCCTTCTTAACAGCCCTATTAACCTGGGTAGCAACTTTCAGGGATTTATGTACCTGGACACCAAGATCTCTCTGTTCATCTACACTACCAAGAATCTTCCCATTAGCCCAGTACTCTGCATTCCTGTTACTCCTTCCAAAGTGAATCACCTCACACTTTTCCGCATTAAACTCCATTTGCCATCTCTCAGCCCAGCACTGCAGCCTATCTATGTCCCTCTGTACCCTACAACATCCTTTGGCACTATCCACAACTCCACTGACCTTCGTGTCATCCGCAAATTTACTAACCCACCCTTCTACACCCTCTTCCAGGTCATTTATAAAAATGACAAACAGCAGTGGCCCCAAAACAGATCCTTGCGGTACACCACTAGTAACTAAACTCCAGGATGAACATTTGCCATCAACCACCACCCTCTGTCTTCTTTCAGCTAGCCAATTTCTGATCCAAAACTCTAAATCACCTTCAACCCCATACTTCTGTATTTTCTGCAATAGCCTACCGTGGGGAACCTTATCAAACGCCTTACTGAAATCCATATACACCACATCCACTGCTTTACCCTCATCCACCTGTTTGGTCACCTTCTCGAAAAACTCAATAAGGTTTGTGAGGCACGACCTACCCTTCACAAAACCGTGCTGACTATCGCTAATGAACTTATTCTTTTCAAGATGATTATAAATCCTGTCTCTTATAACCTTTTCCAACATTTTACCCACAACTGAGTAAGGCTCACAGGTCTATAATTACCAGGGCTGTCTCTACTCCCCTTCTTGAACAAGGGGACAACATTTGCTATCCTCCAGTCTTCCGGCACTATTCCTGTCGACAATGACGACATAAAGATCAAGGACAAAGGCTCTGCAATCTCCTCCCTGGCTTCCCAGAGAATCCTAGGATAAATCCCATCTGGCCCAGGGGACTTATCTATTTTCACACTTTCCAAAATTGCTAACACCTCCTCCTTGTGAACCTCAATCCCATCTAGCCTAGTAGTCTGAATCTCAGTATTCTCCTCGACAACATTTTCTTTCTCTACTGTAAATACTGACGAAAAATATTCATTTAACGCTTCCCCTATCTCCTCTGATTCCACACACAACTTCCCACTACTATCCTTGATTGGCCCTAATCTAACTCTAGTCATTCTTTTATTCCTGATATACCTATAGAAAGCCTTAGGGTTTTCCTTGATCCTATCCGCCAATGACTTCTCGTGTCCTCTCCTTGCTCTTCTTCGCTCTCCCTTTAGATCCTTCCTGGCTAGCTTGTAATTCTTAAGCGCCCGAACTGAGCCTTCACGTCTCATCCTAACATAAGCCTTCTTCTTCCTCTTGACAAGCTCTTCAACTTCTTTAGTAAACCACAGTTCCCTCGCTCGACAACTTCCTCCCTGCCTGACAGGTACATACTTATCAAGGACACACAGTAGCTGCTCCTTGAATAAGCTCCACATTTCGATTGTGCCCATCCCCTGCAGTTTCCTTCCCCATCCTACGCATCCTAAATCTTGCCTAATCGCATCATAATTTCCTTTCCCCCAGCTATAATGTTTGCCCTGCGGTATATACATGTCCCTGCCCATCGCTAAGGTAAACCTAACCGCATTGTGATCACTATCACCAAAGTGCTCACCTACATCTAAATCTAACACCTGGCCGGGTTCATTACCCAGCACCAAATCCAATGTGGCATCGCCCCTGGTTGGCCTGTCTACATACTGTCAGAAAACCCTCCTGCACACACTGGACAAAAACTGACCCATCTAAAGTACTCGAACTATAGTATTTCCAGTCAATATTTGGAAAGTTAAAGTCCCCCATAACAACTACCCTGTTACTCTCGCTCCTGTCGAGAATCATCTTCGCTATCCTTTCCTCTACATCTCTGGAACTATTCCGAGGTCTATAGAAAACTCCCAACAGGGTGACCTCTCCTCTCCTGTTTCTAACCTCGGCCCATACTACCTCAGTAGACGAGTCCTCAAACGTCCTTTCTACCGCTGTAATACTTTCCTTGATTAACAATGCCACCCCCGCCACCCCCTCTTTTACCATCTTCTCTGTTCTTACTGAAACATCTAAATCCCGGAACCTGCAATATCCATTCCTGCCCCTGCTCTACCCATGTCTCCGAAATGGCCACAACATCGAGATCCCAGGTACCAACCCATGCGGCAAGCTCACCCACCTTATTCCGGATGCTCCTGGCGTTGAAGTAGACACACTTTAAACCAAGTTCTTGCTTGCCAGTGCCCTCTTGCGTCCTTGTAACCTTATCCCTGACCTCACTACTCTCAACATCCTGTACACTGGAACTACAATTTAGGTTCCCATTCCCCTGCTGAGTTAGTTTAAACCCCCCCCGAAGAGCACTAGCAAATCTCCCCCCCAGGATATTGGTACCCCTCTGGTTCAGGTGAAGACCATCCTGTTTGTGGAGGTGCCACCTACCCCAGAAAGAGCCCCAATTATCCAGGAAACCAAAACCCTCCCTCCTACACCATCCCTGCAGCCACGTGTTCAACTCCTCTCTCTCCCTATTCCTCGCTTCGCTATCACGTGGCACGGGCAACAACCCAGAGATAACAACTCTGTTTGTTCTCGCTCTAAGCTTCCACCCTAGCTCCCTGAATTTCTGCCTTAAATCCCCATCTCTCTTCCTACCTATGTCGTTGGTGCCTATGTGGACCACGACTTGGGGCTGCTCCCCCTCCCCCTTAAGGATCCCAAAAACACGATCCGAGACATCACGAACCCTGGCACCTGGGAGGCAACACACCAACCGTGAGTTTCTCTCGTTCCCACAGAACCTCCTATCTGTTCCCCTAACTATGGAGTCCCCAATGACTAATGCTCTGCTCCTCTTCCCCCTTCCCTTCTGAGCAACAGGGACAGACTCTGTGCCAGAGACCTGTACCCCATTGCTTGCCCCTGGTAATTCGTCCCCCGCAACAGTATCCAAAACGGTATACCTGTTGTTGAGGGAAACGGCCACAGGGGATCCCTGCACTGCCTGCTGGTTCCCTCTCCTTCCCCTGACGGTAACCCATCTACCTACTTCTTTTACCTGAGGTGTGACTACCTCCCCATAATTCCTCTCAATAACCCCCTCCGCCTCCCGAATGATCCGAAGTTCATCCAGCTCCAGCTCCAGTTCCCTAACGCGGTTCTCGAGGAGCTGGAGTTGGGTGCACTTCCCACAGATGCAGTCAGCAGGGACACTCTTGGCGACCCTTACCTCCCACATTCTGCAGGAGGAACATTCAACTGCCTTAACTTCCATTCCCACTATTCTAAATTCCCAACAAATCTACTGAAAAACCAAAAAGAAAAGTCAAAAATATCTCCAGATTTGCAGATGACACAAAACTGGGTGGGAGCGTGAGTTGAGAGGAGGATGCAGAGAGGCTTCAGGATGATTTGGACAAGTTGAGTGAGTGGGCAAATGCATGGCAGATGCAGTATAATGTGGATAAATAAAAGCAAAATACTGCAGATGCTGGAAATCTGAAATAAAAACAAGAAATGCTGGAACCACTCAGCAGGTCTGGCAGCATCTGTGGAAAGAGAAGCAGAGTTAACGTTTCGGGTCAGTGACCCTTCTTCGGTTCCGAAGAAGGGTCACTTGGTCCCGAAGAAGGGTCACTGACCCGAAACGTTAACTCTGCTTCTCTTTCCACAGATTCTGCCAGACCTGCTGAGTGGTTACAGCATTTCTTGTTTTTATAATGTGGATAAACGTGAGGTTATCTACTTTGGTAGCAAAAACAGGAAGGCAGATTATTATCTGAACGGCTATAAACTGAGAGAGGGGAATATGCAGTGAGACCTGGGTGTTCTCTTACACCAGTCGCTGAAGGTAAGCATGCAGGTCCAACAGGCGGTAAAAAAGGCAAATGGTATGTTGGCCTTCGTAGCGAGAGGATTCGAGTACAGGAGCAGGGATGTCTTGCTGCAATTATACAGGGCCTTGGTGAGGCCACACCTGGAATATTGTGTGCAGTTTTGGTCTCCTTATCTGAGGAACGATGTTCTTGCTATAGAGAGAGTGCAGCGAAGGTTTACCAGACTGATTCCTGGGATGGCGGGACTGACGTATGAGGAGAGATTGAGTCGGTTAGGATTATATTCGCTGGAGTTCAGAAGAGTGAGGGGGGATCTCATAGAAACCTATAAAATTCTCACAGGACTTGACAGGGTAGTTGCAGGAAGGATGTTCCCGATGGTGGGGGAGTCCAGGACCAGGGGGCGTAGTCTAAGGATCCGGCGTAAACCTTTCAGGACTGAGATGAGGAGAAATTTCTTCACCCAGAGAGTGGTGAGCCTGTGGAATTCGCTACCACAGAAAGCAGTTGAGGCCAAAACATTGTATGTTTTCAAGAAGGAGTTAGATATAGCTCTTGAGTTTAAAGGGATCAAAGGGTCTGGGGGGAAAGCGGGAACAGGTTACTGAGTTGGATGATCAGCCATGATCATAATGAATGGCGGAGCAGGCTCGAAGGGCCGAATGGCCTACTCCTGCTCCTATTTTCTATGTTTCTATGAGACTGGGATTGACTGGATTGCTTTGCAGAGAGCTGGTATGGACTCAATGGTCCGAACGGCCTTCTTCGGTGCCGTGATTACTTTATGACTCGATGACTATTTGGTCTTTTGCAAGTTCTCACTTGTTAAGATTGAGAAGGGAAATGCTGTTTCAATGAGTTTCTGCTGACAGAAATCCACTGCACACCACCATGATGAATAGAATTAAATAACATGTCTGGCTTAGTTCATTCAATAAAGGATAAAGCCATGGCAGGGGATGGCAATTTTTATAATATGCATGCCTGCAACTCAATCTGATTTTTAGGTCTAGAATTTAATTTTTTTGTTTACGTGCATTCAATGTTACAAAAAGAGGATGTGAGGACTAACTGCAACAAATTTACAGCACAGAAACAGGCCATTTAGCCCAAGTGATTAATGTTGGTGTTAAGAACATAAGAAATAGGAGCAGGAGTAGGCCATTCAGCCCCTCAAGCCTGCCCGCCATTCAATAAGATCATGGCTGATCTGTCCCAGGCCTCAACTCCTCTTTTGGTCCTGCTCCGCATACCCCTTGACTCCCGGAGATTTCAAAAATCTATCTCTCTTCTCCTTAAATACATTCAGTGACCTAGCCTCCACAACTCTCTGTGGTAGAGAATTCCAGAGATTCACTACCCTCTGAGAGAAGAAACTCCTTCACATCTCAGTTTTAAATGTGTGCCCCCTTATTCTGTAACTATGTCCCCTAGTTCGAGACTAGTGGAAACATATTCTCAACATCTGCTCTGTCGAGCCATCTCAAAATCTTATATGTTTCAATCAGATCACCCCTCATTCGTCTAAACTCCAATGAATAAAGGCCTAACCTGTGTTTTGTCGTTCTTTATAAGACAATCCCTTCATCCCAAGAATCAGTCTAGTGAACCTTTTCTGAACTGCCTCCAATGCTAGTCTATCCTTCCTTAAATATGGGGACCAAAATTGTACGCAATACTCCAGGTGTGGCCTCACCAACACCCTGTACAGTTGTAACAAGATATCGCTATTTTTAATAAAAGCAAAATACTGCAGATGCAGGAAATCTGAAATAAAAACAAGAGATGCTGGAAATACTCAGCAGGTCTGGCAGCATCTGTAGAGAGAGAAGCAGAGTTAATGTTTCAGGTCAGTGACCCTTCTTCAGAACTAGCAAATATCAGAAATGTAAAAGGTTATAAGCAAGTAAAGCGGGGGTGGCGCAAGAGATAACAAAGGAGAAGGTGTAAATAGGAGAAGGTGGCACAGTGGCGCAGTGGTTAGCACCGCAGCCTCACAGCTCCAGCGACCCGTGTTCGATTCTGGGTACTGCCTGTGTGGAGTTTGTAAGTTCTCCCTGTGACTGCGTGGGTTTTCGCCGGGTGCTCCGGTTTCCTCCCACAGCCAAAGACTTGCAGGTTGATAGGTAAATTGGCCATTGTAAATTGCCCCTAGTGTAGGTAGATGGTAGGGAATATGGGATTACTGCAGGGTTAGTATAAACGGGTGGTTGTTGGTCGGCACAGACTCGGTGGGCCGAAGGGCCTGTTTCAGTGCTGTATCTCAAAACAAAAAAATAAAAGCTGACCAGAAGGTCATGGAGCAAAGGCAAACAATATGTTAATGGTGTGTTGAAAGACAAAACATTAGTACAGATAGGGTGTTAATGGACTGAAAGTTGAACAGCCACAAGTACAAACATGAAAAAAACAGTGGGTAAACAAACTAACATGAAATAAAATAAACACAAAAAAATTTTTAGGAAAAAGAAAAAAAATAACTGAAAATAAAAGTAAAATGGGGGCCCCGTCATGCTCTGAAATTATTGAAGTTAATGTTCAGTCTGGCAGGCTGTAGGGTGCCTAATCAGTAAATGAGATGCTGTTCCTCGAGCTTGCGTTGATGTTCACTGGAATACTGCAGCAATTCCAGGACAGAGATGTGAGCATGAGAGCAGGGGGGAGTGTTGAAATGGCAAGCAACCGGAAGCTCGGGGTCCTGCTTGCGGACTGAGCGGAGGTGTTCCGCAAAGCGGTCACCCAGTCTGCGTTTGGTCTCCCCAATGTAGAGGAGACCACATTGTGAGCAGCGAATACAGTATACTACATTGAAAGAAGTACAAGTAAATTGCTGCTTCGCCTGAAAGGAGTGTTTGGGGACTGGGATAGTGAGGAGAGAGGAGGTAAATGGGCAGGTATTACACTTCCTGTGATTGCAGGGGAAGGTGACGAGGTGGTGGGAGTAATGGAGGAGTGGACTCGGGTGTCACAGAGGGAAAGATCCCTTCGGAATGCTGACAGGGGAAGGGAGGGGAAGATGCGTTTGGTAGTTCCCGCGCCTCTACCCTCACTCCTTCCCCTCCCTCCCAGAACCATGACAGGGTTCCCCTTGTCCTCACTTTTCACCACATCAGCCTCCGTATCTAAAGGATCATCCTCCGCCATTTCCGCCACCTCCGGCGTGATGCCACTACCAAACTCATCTTCCCCTCCCTTCCCCTGTGCAATAACCTTTTATGTGGTACCTTATCGAATGCCTTCTGAAAATCCAAATGCATTACATCTACCAGTTCCCCTTTATCCACTCTGCTTGTTATATCCTCAAAGAACTATAACAAATTTTTCAAACATGATTTCCCTTTCATAAAACCAAGTTGACTCTGTTTGCTTGCATTATGTTTTTCTAAATAGCCTGCTATTTCTTCCTTAATAATGGACTCTAGCATTTTCCCAATGACAGATTTTAAGCTAACTGGTCTATAGTTTCCTGCTTTCTGTCTCCTTCCTTTCTTGAATAGGGTCGGTTTCCCAATCTAGTGAGTTTTGGTATATTATGACCAATGCCTCCACTATGTCTGCAGCCACTTCTTTTAAAACCCTTGGATGCAGGCCATCAGGTCCTGGCGACTTGTCTGCCTTTAGTCCCATCAGTTTGTCCTGCACCTTTTCCCTTGTGATAGAGATTGTTACAAGTTCCTCTCTCCCATTTACACCTTGCTCATCTATTATTGTCGGGATGTTTATAGTGTCCTCCACCATGAAGACCGATGCAAAATTTTGGTTTAAATTATCTGCCATTTCCCTGTTCCCTGTTATTAATTCCCCAGTCTTATCCCCTCAGGGTCCCACACTTACTTTAGCTACTCTCTTCCTTTTTATATACCCGTAGAAGCTCTTAGTGTTTGTTTTTATATTTCTTGCCAATTTACACTCATAATCAATTTTCTCCTTTATTAGTTTTTTAGTCATCCGTTGCTGGTTTCTAAAAAATTCCCATTCCTCTAGCCTACCACTAGCTTTTCCGATTTGTATGCCTTTGTTTTTGATTTGATACTCTCCTTAACTTCCCTTGTTATCCACGGTGGTTCATCGTTCTCATTGAGTCCTTCCTTCTGACTGGAATAAATGTTTGCTGAGTGTTATGAAATATCTGCTTAAAAGTCTGCTCTACTGACTTTCCCTTTAGTCTATTTTCCTAGCTTGCTTTAGACAACTCTTTCTTCATACCTCTGTAATTGCCCTTGTTTAAATTGAAGACACTGGTTTGAGACTCGAGTTGCTTACCCTCAAACTGAATTTGAAATTCTACGATGTTATGATTACTTCCCCCTAGAGGATCCTTAACTACGAGATCTCTTATTAATCCTACTTCATTACACAATACCAAATCTAAAATAGCCTGTTTCCAGGTAGGTTCTGCAACGTATTGTTCTAAGAAACAATCCCTGATGCACTCTACAAATTCGTCTTCCACGCTACACTTGCCAATTTGATTTGTCCAGTCTATATGCAGATTAAAATCACCCATGATAATTGCAGTACCCTTCTTACACACCTCCATTACTTCCTGATTAATCTTTTGTCCTACAGAGAGGCAACTGCTCAGGGGCCAATAGACCACTCCCACCCATGATTTCTTTCCCTTGCTATTCCTTATTTCCACCCAAATTGATTTTACATCACAATCTATTATTACTCACAACTGCACTGATCCCTTCCTTTAATAACAAAGCTACCCCACCTCCTTTTCCTTTCTGCCTATTCTTCTGGAACGTCGTATATCCTTGACCATTGAGTTTCCAGTCCTGGTCATCCTGTAACCACATCTCTGATAGCTATCAAATCATACTCATTTGTTTCTATCTGTGCCGTTAGCTCATCTATCTTGCAAATGTTACGTGTATTCAGATAAGCTTTGACTTTTTACCATTTTTACCTACTCTGGTTCTAATTTCTGCTGTACTCTTATGCTTGTATTCTCTGTCCCTTCCTATCACACCCTGATTGATGTATGCTTCTTCACTAGCCTGCGCCTCTGCTCTCTCGTTATTTAACGACTTTTTAAACTTCCTTTCAATTGAACCCTCCCCCCCACTATTTAGGTTAAAGCCTTAGCTACAACCCTAGTTATACGATTTGCCAGGACACTGGTCCCAGCATGGTTCAAGTGAAGCCCATCCCAACGGAACAGCTCTCACTTTCCCCAGTACAGGTGTCAATTTGCATGTGGCTAAGGTAATAATCCAGAGATTATTACCTTTGTGGTTCTGCTTTTTAATTTAGCCCCGAGCTATTCATAGTCACTCAGCAGAACCTCTTTCCTAGTCCTACCTATGTCATTGGTACCTATGTGGACCATGACAACTGGATCCTTTCCCTCCCACTCCAAGTTCCTCTCCAGCCCAGAAGAGATGTCCTTAACCTTGGCACCAGGTAGGCAACACAGCCTTCAGGACTCTCTATCTCTGCTGCAGAGAACAGTATCTATTCCCCTAGCTATGCTACCCCCTATTACAACTACATTTCTCTTTTCTCTCCCACTTGAATGGCGCTCTGAACCACAGTGCTGTGGTCAGTTTGCTTATCCTCCCTGCAGTCTGTGCCCTCGTCCACACCGGGAGCAAGAACCTTATACCTATTGGATAAGGGCACTGGCTGAGGCTCCTCCAAAGCTAAATTCTGGATCCCCATACCTACTTCACTCGCAGTCACACCCTCCTGTCCCTGACCATGGCCCAGATTGGATGGAATTAATCTTTGAGCTCCACATGTGCTTGTCATTTGACCCTGGTATTTGCTAGGAAGACCTATTGACTTGGAGAAATAGAACATCAGTAATAATTGATGAGGCCAGATATGACCCATATTTTTGTGTATCCTCAATCATGTTTAAAAGTGGTGATTTATTTGAACTCCTACCGATGCAAGACGTAGCTTCGGACAATAGCATTGTCTGTAGCAGAATGCCTGATAAGCGTGTGCTGTTAAATGGGAATCCGTGCTATGTAACAATTTGAAAGCTTCCTGAAATTATTTGTCTACATTCATCTCTGATGAGTGAGAGGTTCTGTGGAGGAAATTTAAGTGAGCACCTGCAGAGCAGTCAGTTCAGAAGTTCACCAGAACCTGAACTGCTACACGAGCAGAGACAGATTGTCTATTGTTACAGAAAGGCTGCCAGAAATACTAAGTCAAAGCATACTCTGCAAGGCCCAACATCATTGCCACCCATTGGACCTCCAGGCACAAAACTTTCAGGATGGCAATGATTGAACAAATTTGCCCGGATTTTGCAATGAGAATATCAGCGAGGCTATCAGTGCTGACCATTATTATGGAGTAAAAGAGACAGCAACTTCCAGCATCTACACATGCACAGTTAAATGTGGAAATCCAAAAGTTGTCTGATTTGCTCTGCTCTTCCACAAGCTTCACTACACTGGTACCTCGGCGATAGATTTGACATTAAACACAGGAAGGATGTGAAGATTACCCACAGGTTACCCACTAAACATGCCAGAAAAAGTAAGGGCCAGTGCATTCAATTGTAAGTGAATTTTTAATGGTATTGTAAGCCTTAATTACTGCCAAACAACCTCTTTGGCCCTGAAAATTTCATTTTACAAATGTGGGATCTTATTCCTTCAAAATTTAATTATTGTTGTCGATATAATTTTTAAATACTTTTTCTGTCTCTTTTATCTCTTTCTTAATCCTTTGTTACTTTGCCTTTCCTTATTTTGCTATCTGTATATGATCTTACATTGTATTAAATATTCTAATTTATTTTTCCTGGTTTCTACTCTGGGGGCTAGATTTGCAGCTCCCATTGGGGCCAGGATTGGAGACAGATGGGCTTACTCTTGTCTTTCAGGTGGAAAACTAACCAACTTGTGAAGGGTGTCAACAGATAGAGTAGGGTCATGCTTGACCATATTACGTGGTTGTTGATAATACGTCTGCTTCCTTGAGGGAACCCTTTAGAAACATTGCAATGATCTTATCTAAATCTCTGCCACCATAACCTAACTCGCACTAATTTCATTCGCCAATCACCCCTGTGCTTGCTGACCGACATTTACTCCTGTCCCGGCAGTGGCTTGATGTTAATCTTTTGTGTTCAAATCCCTCCATTGCCTCATCCCTCCTGATCTCTGTAACTGGCTCCAATCCTACAACCTGTCAATTTTCTCTATGCTCACCCAATCCATGTCTCTTCTACATCCCTGATTTTACTCACTCCACCATTGGCGACCATGCCTTCAGCTGCCTAGGCCCGAAGCTCTGGAATTTCCTCCATAAATCTCTTCACCTCTCTGCCTTTAAGATGCTCCTTAAACCTTACCTGTTTGACCAAGCTTTTGGTCACCTCTTGAATTTCTGTAATGTTAAGGTAAACTTCCTTGACAAGCATGTTCTCAGTTCAACTAGGAGAAAGGCATTGCTGGATCTGGTGCTGGGGAATGAGGTTGTCCAAAATGGACCAAGAGTCTGGGGAACACTTCGGTAAGAGTGATCATTGTATTATAAGGTTTTGGTTCGTAATGGAGAACAGCAAGGAACAATCTAAAGTAGAACTTGTAAATTGGAAGAGGGCTAACTTCAATGAGATGGGAGGGAATTTTGCCAGAGTAAAATGGAATGAAAGATTGACAGGAAAATCTGTAACAGAAGAATGGGTGATCTTTAAGGAGGAGATGTTTCAGGTATAGGCTAGGTATATTCCAACAAGGATGAAAGGTAGGGAAACCAAAGACAGGGCTCCTTGGATGAGGAGGGAGAGAGAGAATATGGTGAAACAAAAAATAGGGTGTATGATACATGCCAAGTGAATTCTTGAAGTGAGAACCCTGACAAATAGAATAAGTTGAGAGGGGAAGTGCAGAGGACACTAAGACTGGCAAAGAGAGAAATGAGAATTAAATGACAATTAACATAAAAGGGAACACAAAAACTGCACCGGCATGTAAATGGCAAGTGGGTACTAACAGGCCAGTGGGTCCTATTAGGGACAAAGACGGTGATATATGCTTAGAGGTGCAGGGCATGGCTATGATATGGAATAAGTCATTTGTATTGGCATTTACTAAGGAAGAGGATGCTGACAAAATATTGGTAGAAGTGGAGGCGGTAGAGGTAATGGATGGGGTGAAAATTAATAGGCAGGATGTACGGGAAAGGCTGGCTATGCTTGGATTGGATAGGTCTACAGGTCTGGATGGCCTGCATCCCAGGTTGCTAAAGGAATTGGGAGTGAAGATAGCAGAAGGGCTTGCCATAATCTTCCAATCTTCAGGGGAGGTGTCAGAGGATTGGAGAGTGGAAAATGTGACACCTTTATTCAAGAAAGGGTGTAAGGACATTCCTCATAATTACAGGCCTGTCAGTTTAATATCTGAGGTGGGTATGGTTTTAGAAAAATAATCAAGGAAAAAACCAACAGGCACTTAGAGGTTTGAGTTAATTAAGGGGAGCCAGCATGGATTTGTAAAAGGAAGATCATGCTCGACTAATCTAATTGATTTTTTTGATGAAGTAATGGAGAAAGTTGATGAAGGGAGTACATGGGTTTTGCCCATGTGGATTTTAATAAAGCATTTGACAAAATACCGCATAAAGGGATGGTTAACAAAACTGAGGCTCATGAATAAGAGGGTCAGTGCCAGCTTGGATAAAAAATTAGCTTAAAACAGAAAGCAGCGAGTTGTGGTAAATAGTTGTTTTTCAGACTGGAGGATGGTAGACAGTGGTGTTCTCTAGGATCAGTGCTAGGACTACTTTGTTTTTTGATATATATAAATGACTTAGATATTGGAATACAGAGTAAAATTTCAAAATTTGCTGATGATACCAATCTTGGAGGTGTGGCAAACAGTGACGATGATACCAATTGACTACAACAGGACATAGATAGGCCAGCAGAATGGACAGACGAATGGCAAATGGAATTTGATACTGAGAAATGTGAGGTGATGCATTTTGGCAGAAGGGATAGGGAGAGGCAACATAGACTTAATGGCACAGTTCTAAAGAGTCTGCAAGGACAGAGGAACCTCGGGTTCATGTACATAGATCTTTGAATGTGGCAGGGCATATTGAGACACTAATTAACAAAGCATATGGGATATTGGGCTTCATAAGTAGAGGTATTGAGTACAAAAGCAGGGAAGTTATGCTGAACCTTTATACAGTTCTGATTAGGCCACAACTGGAGTATTGTGTGCAGTTCTGGTTACCACCCTTTACAAAGGATGTGAAGGTCCTTGAAAGGGTGCAGAGGAGATTTACCAGAATAGTTCCAGGGATGAGGGATTTTAGCTACAAGGTTATGTTGGAGAAGGTAGCGTCATTCTCCTTGGAGCAAAGGAGATTGATAGGAGATTTGATAAAGGTGTGCAAGATTATGACAGGTTTTGATAAGGTAGACAAACAAAAGCTGTTCCCATTAGCTGATGGTACAAGGCCTAGGGGACATAGATTAAAGGTTTTGGGCAAGACTTGCAGGAGGGTTGTGTGGAAGCACTTTTTTACGCAGTGAGTGGAACTTGCTGCCTACGAGGGTGCTGAAAGCCTGGACAATGAATGATTTCAAAAGGAAATTGGATGGGCACTTGAGGGAAGTAAACTTGCAGGGTTATGGGGAAAGAGCAGGGGAAAGGGACTGATTGGATTGCTAAACAGAGAACCAGCATGGACTCGATGGGCTGAAGGGCCTCCTTCCATGCTGCAATGACTCTATAACTCTATGACCTGTCCTAATATATTCTTCTGTGGCATGGTTTCAATTTTGTTTGACAACATTTCTGTGAAGTAACTTGGGATGTTGTAGCATGTTAAAGGTGCTATATAAATGCAAGTTGTTGCAGAATGATGATGGTCGTTCTTTGAAGGTGTTACATCACCACTTCTACAGTTCATCGGTTATGCCACAAGAGGTCCACTCGTCAACATATTTTGAATGTCACTGTTGAAAGCTAAAGAAATATCACAAGTATCCGGTCTGACATTGTGCCGGGCTTTAAGAGAACCAGGCTGTTTGTAAGCTGTAAAATTCAAAATGAAGATTTCCTCTGAAGCCCGTTAAAATGATTGACAGTAAGGGATACAGGTCTGAAGTAATCAGATTCTGACTTTGACCCCTTGTTTGGTTGGACATATTTGCTGGAGTCTGAAGCCTTCTTTAAAATAATGTTAGTGCAGTTGATATGGCATTCTTTCTAGGGGTCACAAAGCTCATTCGATGCGATCTATAAATAGTCAAATATAGCAATCTTCCCTCAATGTTAATGTTTATTGACCTCACAGGATAAATTCAGCAATGCTGTACTCTTAATGTGGAATTTTGTTTGTCCTCGGTGTCAACTCAGTGAGGGGAAAAATTGTGTAATTATATTGTATCAATAAAATGTACAAATGGCAGAAGCATTCAGTCACAGTTATCAACATTACCAAACTTGAGCTCAATTGGATTTATCCCTGCATGGAAAAATCTTTCTGACAAGATTAACATACAATGGGTGAATCAAACTGGTAGAAATTTAGGAAAAGGTCAGGCTTTCACCCAAAGGCAGAGAAATGACTGAAACTAAAAATACAATTAGCCACAACTTTTGGAGCACTGGAGAGCTGCTTAAAAGATCTGTTTTGCCCCAGAGGAAGATTTTGTCAGTGGCACCTTAGGTTGTGTAGCGAAGTGAGAGATACTTCAATATCTCTCCTCCTTGGAAATCAACTTTATAGTAACATTATAGGCATGCTGACTGGATAGAATCTGTGCATATAAGGAATTAACTTGAAGAGACAAACAAAAGGATATGGAAACGCAGAAAATAAACTATTTATAAATTTCTAACCAGTAAGGAGCAGTATAGGGCTTCCTTTATCTTCTGTCAACATTTATTTTATTTTCTCTGTGTTACAGATGATTTGCATGTCAGATAATATCTTCATTATGTGTGAGATGGTTTTAAAGGGTTATAAAATGCCACTGATATTCTGAAGCAAATAGCAGCAGACAGCATTTCCAAAGCTATAAGGAAAGCAGTGGGAATGCACATATGACAAGAGGCACTTTGGCCCTTTCTTGTACAAGCCTTATTTTCACACTTGGTAAACACAGCCAGGGCTTGGGTTGAACTGCTTTGATTTAGCAATGCAGGAACATAAATGGGAATAGATATGTACATTTTGAAGCGGATTGTACTGATCAGTAATACATAAGGAAATCAACACTGCTTCATGTAAAAATTGTTTTAATTTGGAGTTGACAAAGGACAGAATGTCATCTTACATTAAGCCATTGGATGGTTTAAGTCACGAATGCTCTAATTTCTGACTTTATCCATATTAAGCACATTTCCAACATCATTGAATTTCCCCTCCCCTCTGTGCGACCATCAGTGGTACAGCTTTCTGCCACTATATCCTCAGTTCCCTTTCCACACCCTGGGCTGGATTTTGCAGGCACCCCCAAGGCAGGATTGGAGGCGGGTCAGGGCACAGAGTGTCGCAATGGGTGGCGGGAGAGGGAGTGGCAGGGCGGAGGGCCCATCGCCCAACAATCTTCCCAGGGGCAGTATATGCCAATGATGGCCTTCCCGCCCAGAGGCCAATCAAAGCCCTATTAATGACCAATTAGGGGCCTTCTTCCACTGCCACTGGGATCTTATCAGTGGCAGAGGGGGCCTCCACCATGCAGGGAGGCACCATATAAATTTGTGGCTCATGGAGGACCCCATGGGGAACCAAATCAGCCCTGGGACACCCCTCCCCCGGATCGCAAGAGCACCCTCCAGTTCCCCTCGCTGGGGTCTTCCAGACTGGCCCCAGCAGCCCCATCTCACCTACTGCTTGGCTGGAGTTCCAGCGCTGGGTCTGGGTCCGAGGGCTCTGCAGTACCGGCAGCTGTCATCACTCCTGGTGGCACTGCCGATACTGCTGAACAGTCAGCCCTCTGATTGGCCGGTAGCTTGTGAAGGTGGGATTCCTCTCTTTAAAGGGACAGAGATCCCGCCTCCTGAAACTTACATTAAAAAACACCAGAGGATCGCCCCGGAGGGGCCGCAAAAATGCAGAGGCAGGGTTTCCTCTGCAATTTCATCCTGGCGTCAGGAGGCTCGGCTCCTGCACAAAATACAGCTCATAGTGTCAGCCATGGTTCAGTTGATAGCACTTGCACCACTGAGGTGGAATGTTGAAGAGTCAAGTCCCACTCCAGAGACTTGGGAAAGGATTTTCCTTCTGGGGTTAGGGAATGGATGCTGGGACTGTTTCTGGGTCTTTTGCCTGCACCTAGGGGCAAGCAGTCACAGCCCCTGATTTTGATGGAGACAGGCTGTTAATTGGATAGAGTGCAGACTTTGCAGCCAATTAGTGGGCACGGGAGTGGAACGGAGGGGGTCAAGAAGAGAGTGCGTTAGATTTAAATACACACTGACAGTGATTACTGTGGCTGCCATTCACTGCATTACTTGATGCAATAAACATGGTGCAGGTGAGGCTGGGGCCTGGAACCCAGGGCAGGGCTGCCCCTCGTTTTGCTGATGCAGACCTGGAGTTACTCCCTTCCTTGAGGCAGTGAGGTAGAGGAGGGTGGTCCTCTTCCCAGAGGGGAGAAGAAGGAAACCACCCTCCCAGACCAAGCAAGAAGTCAATAAAATAGAATGAAACCAGAGGGACCACCCAGCATCAATCTAGGCACCGGAAACGACAACAGCAAACCTTGCAAAGTCCTCCTTAATTACATCTGGGGGCTGGTACCAAAGTTGGGAGAGCTGTCCCACTGACTAGTCAGGCAACAGACTGTCATAGTCAGACTCACAGAATCATACCTTACAGACAATGTCCCAGACACTGCCATCACCAGTCTTGGGTATGTCCTGTCCCACTGGCAGGCCAGACCCAGCAGAGGTGGTGGCACAGTGGTATACAGTCGGGGGGAATTGCCCTGGGAGTCCTCAATATTGACTCCAGATTCCATGAAGTCTCATTGCATCGGGTCAAACATGGGCAAGGTAACCTCCTACTGATTACCACCTACTGCTCTCCCTCAGCTGATGAATCAGTACTCCTTCATGTTGAACACCACTTCGAGAAAGCACTGAGGGTGGCAAGGATGCAGAATGTACTCTGGGTGGGGGACTTCAATGTCTATTACCAAGATTGGCTTGGTAGCACCACTGCTGAACGAGCTGGCCGAGTCCTAAAGGACATAGCTGCTAGATTGGATCTGTGGTAGGTTGTGAGGGAACCAACAAGAGGGAAAAATATGCTTGACTTCACCCTCACCAATCTACCTGCCATGACAGTATTGGTAGGAGTGACCACTGCACTGTCCTTGTGGAGACGAAGTCCCGCCTTCACATTGAGGATACCCTCCATCGTGTTGTGTGGCATTACCACCATGCAAAATGGGATAGATTTTGAACAGATCTAGCAATGCAAAACTGGGCATCCAAGAGGTGCTGTGGGCCATCAGCAGCAGCAGAATTGTACTCAACCACAATCTGGAACGTCATGGCCTGGCATATCACCCACTCTACCATTACCATCAAGCCAGGGGACCAAACGTGGTTCAATGAAGAGTGCAGGAGGGCATGCCAGGAGCAGCACCAGGCATAAATCAAAATGAGGTATCAACCTGGTGAAGCTACAACCCAGGACTACTTGCATGCCAAACTGCGTAAGCAGCATGTGATAGACAGAGCTAAGTGATCCCGTAACCAACTGATCTGATCGAAGCTCTGCAGTCCTGCCACATCCAGCCATGAATGATGGTGGATAATTAAACAACTAACTGGAGGAAGCGGCTCCACAAATCCCCATCCTCAATGATGGGGAAACCAAGCACATCAGTGCGAAAGATAAGGCTGAAGCATTTGCAACAATCTTCAGCCAGAAGTGCCGAGTTGATGATCCATCTTGGCCTCCTCCTGAAGTCCCCAGCATCACAGATGCCAGACTTCAGCCAATTCGATTCACACCGTGTCATATCAAGAAACGACTGAAGGCACTGGAAACTGCAAAGGCTATGGGCCCTGACAACATTCCAGCAATAGTACTGAAGACCTGTGCTCCAGAACTTGCCGCGCACTTAGCCAAGCTGTTCCAGTACAGCTACAACACTGGCATCTACCTGGCAATGTGAAAAATTGCAAAAATCAGGACAAATCCAACCCGGCCAATCACTGCCCCATCAGTCTACTCTCAATCATCAGTAAAGTGATGGAAGGGGTCATCAACAGTGCAAGCAAGCAGCACTTGTTTAGCAATAACCTGCTCAGTGATGCTCAGTTTGGGTTCCACAAGGGCCACTCAGTTCATAACCTCATTACAGCCTTGGTTCAAACATGAATAAAAGAGCTGAACTCAAGAGGTGAGGTGAGAGTGACTGCCCTTGACATCAAGGCAGAATTTGACCGAGTAGGCATCAAGGAGCCCTAGCAAAACTGAAGACAATAAGAATCGGGGGGAAATTCTCTGCTGGTTGGAGTCATACCTAACACAAAGGATGATGGTTGTGGTTGTTGGAGGTCAATCATCTGAGCTCCAGTACATCACTGGAGGAGTTCCTCAGGGTAGTGTCTTCAGCCCAAGCATCTTCAGCTGCTTCATCAATGACCTTAGTTCAATCCTAGAAGTGGGGATGTTTGCTGATGATTGCAATATGTTCAGCATCATTCATGATTCCTCAGATACTGAAGCAGCCCATGCCCATCTGCAGCAAGACCTGGACAATATCCAGGCTTGGGCTGATAAGTGGCAACTAACATTCGCGCCACACAAGTACCAGGCAATGACAATCTCCAACAAGAGAGAATCTATTCATCTCCCCTTGACATTCGATGGCATTACGATCGCTGAATCCCCCACTATCAACACCTTAGGGGTTACTATTGACCAGAAACTGAACTGGAGTAGCCATATAAATACCATGGTTACAGGAGCAGATCAGAGGTTAGGAATCCTGAGGTGAGTAACTCATTACCTGACTCCCCAAAGTCTGTCCACCATCTACAAGGCACAAGTTAGGAGTGTGATGGAATACTCTCCACTTGCCTGGATGGGTGCAGCTCCAACAACACTCAAGAAGCTCGACACCATCCAGGACAAAGCAGCCCGCTTGATTGGCACCCCATCCGCAAACGTTCACTCCCTCCACCACTGACACACAGTGGCAGCAGTGTGTAACATCTACAAGATGCACTGCAGCAATGCTCCAAGGCTCCTTAGACAGCACTTTCCAAACCCAGAACCTCTTCCAACTAGAAGGACAAGGGCAGCAAATGCATGGGAACACCACCACCTGCAAATTCCCCTCCAAGTTACGCACCATCCTGACTTGGAACTGTATCGCCATTTTCTGCACTGTCGCCGGGTCAAAACTCCCTAACAGCATAGTGGTTGTCCCTACCCCACATGGACTGCAGTGGTTCAAGAAGGCAGCTCACCACCACCTTCTCAAGGGCAATTAGGGATGGGTAATAAATGCTGGCCCACCCAGCGATGCCCACATCCCATGAATGAATAAAAGAAAACGCCTGGACTGAGGTCGCCGACGTCTTGTGCAGACCGAGTGTAGTCCGCAGACTGGATCCGGTGCTGGATGAGGGTCAATGACCTTATTAGCTCTGGTCAGGTAAGTGCAATGCTGGGCCTTCAGGACAGGCCTCCAGGTTTTCAACCTCCAGCAGACACTCCAGTTGAGGAGACGGAGGGCACATGCTGCTCCTGAACATGAGAGGAAAGTGTGCCCAGGGTACTTACTGACCCATCAGCAAACTCAGAGCCATAGAGCTGCTGAGGATTTTCCAGCATTGATACATGCAGCTTCTTATATATATGAACTGTTCCCATTCGCCATAGAGGCCAGCAGTGCCTTATCTCTTTTTTTGACATTTCAGGAGTGTTACGACCATCCTGTCAAGTCAAAGCCCCCAATCAAAATATATAATTCTGATTGCGGTGGCAGCAATGCACTGTCAATTCAGTCCTGCCACTCCACAGATCACCTAACATATCAATTTAAACTTTCCAAATTAAAGAAATCCATAGCCGAATTGAACCATTGAACCCCCGAATGAGGCGAAGCAAACCAGGTGTCTTTAGATTAACGAATTAACTGTTTAATTAGAAAAACTAAATTCTTAAACACTACTAAGATATAAACAACATTTAAAAAAATAGTAAATACAATAAAGTCCGTGCAGATTTACACTCCTGCTGAAGTGGAATCTTCCAATGTGGAACAGTCCAAGGTTGCTTGATGCCCTCGCAGCCATCTGATGGGAATAAAAAAAATGTCCAACATTCAAAGCTTCAACTCCTTGTTTGTCCAGTGATGACCACCATAGATCAACCACTCACAAACACTTTTCAATGAATCAATTTGGCTTTAGAATTTTTGAGAGATAAAAGATAGTCACAGTCTAACTTGCCTTCCTTCAGTTTAAATTATCAGAGATCTCTGTTCCGTTTATGCTGGTCCAGCTGTCTGTCTGTTAGAACAGTCTTTCTCCACTATAAGCTAGTTCAAAATTTAATTGCAATATTGAATCTCGATCCCTAGTCTCTGAATGGCTGTGTCCAAGGCAACCACCATGTACTAGTTGAAATTGGTTGGTTCCCTCTCTGCAGGGTTGTATCCAACGGCAGCAGAATGCACCTTCTCTATGACTCCTGCTAACTTCTGAGGCTGACTTGTTCTGAAAGCAGTACTGATCCTTTGCTGACTTAAAGACACACCGCACACTTCCTTTAAATATAAATACTAGGGAGTAACGGGCACATAATGCCCGTGAGAGGACCCAGATAACAGGAGGGGTTCCCTAGCTGCAAGTAATTACCACCATGGAAGAGGGAGCTATGGAAATCGCCAGGGTTGCTGACAAGGAATAAGTTGGGGAAGGCAAGATGGGCATCCCTGGTGGAGAGGGTGAGTAGAGGCTGCAATGCATTCATTAAGGGGACATATTGCAATACCGCCCATCTGACAGCATGCCAAAGACTCCGCTGCATTGGGACGCCTCAGCCCTGCAGAGGCATCTGCTCTTCAAAGCTAGTTCTCATGGTCTCTCCTTGTCTCTCCCACAGGTGCTGACATCGACGCACAACAAAGGACTCCTTCACTCTCACTGGCTCAAGTAGTGCCAGAGCAGAGCTCAGACAAGCACGATCACACCTTACCAGTGCACCCTCCACCTGTGCAGATGCAGTCACATTGGTGAGTGTCTGATTAGATCGGGTGGTACGGGGTGTTGAGCATGTCACAAGTGTGCAGGAGGAGGTGGATCATTTTTCAGCCAGCACAGACACAATGGACCACGTGGCCTCTTTCTGTGCCTTAAACTTTATATGATTCTATGACAGAGACAGAAGCAACTGTGGGAAGACCCCTTGGAGCATGAAGGACAGACACAACCATGCTCAGCTGGGTCCAGATGCAGGGCCTTGGGAGTCACATGAAAGAAGGCTCTACTTAGATCGGCAGCAACAGATGTGCTCGCACATGTCAGAGTTCCCTGAGGTGCGGTCAAAGGTTAAGAATGGAGGAGTCCATCCAGCTCATGTGTGCCACCATGGTTCAGGGATTTGAATACATGAGCACTTCATTGAGAGAGGTCACTCTCCACCCAATGGAGAGCCATATGTAGCAGCACTTGGAGTGAATGCAGGAACTGAGCACTGATCTTCACTGGATGCATGCCATACTTTGTAGCCTTGACCAGTCAGTAGTGCTGATGGTGAAGAGATGTTTGGAGAGATGCCAGTTGCACCTCCAGCCATCCAGAGTATCAGCCAAAGACTGAGGCACAAGAGGACATCATGAGAACTAGCTTTGAAGAGCAGATGACTTTGCAGGGCTGAGGCTTCCCAATGTAGTTGAGTCTTTGGCATGCTGTCAGACGGGTTGTATGGAGGATGAAGGTGCCACCCAACTTGGGGCCCCATCATCATCGGCCTCCTTGACCCCTCTATCTGAGGGAGCATCTATGTAGCAGGGCCCAGTGATGGAGGCTGCTGCTGTAATGATGCTGCTGCAGCAGCCTCTGGAGGTGCCTCCAATGGCACCGCTACAATGAGGATGACTACCACGTGCATCTCAGCCACAGGCCGAGATAATTGAGCAGGCTGCCTCCACCTCATCTGATGCCGCAAATGGAGCACCACATTGAAGTGGCGGACAGCAGAGGTCACCGCTGTTGTGAGACGACCTTACGAAGGGACTCCTTAAGAGAGGACCCCTTTAAGATCTGTAAGTGAAGATCACCAGAGGAAGTGATATCATGTCACACATGACCAGGAAGTTGTGTATAGCCTGACAGAGTGAAATGTGTTTAGATATGCTCATGCAGTAACTGTTTGTATATATATGTTCTAGTTTAAAGTATAATAAAACCCAACATGTTCTTTGGATATCACTTGGAGTCCTGTGAATCTTGCAATAGGAATATTACAACCATGTTGGCCAATACCCTGAGTGGGTCACTTGTGTGTCTATCACATGTAACTGTGCACTGTCTTTTTGAGCACCATGTAAATGTTGACACATGAGACACATTGACATATATATGAGCCTCATTTTTAATGGTGGTACGGTAAAAGAGAGATGAAGTGGTGAAGAGGAGCAAGGGTCCATGAATGGTGACAGTGAAACCTTTGAGCAGATGTACATCCTTCATTAACAGCAAGATTTGAGCTGTTCAAGCCTATGTTTCCAATGGAAGTTTTCTCACAGGCAGCTCAAAGTGAGTTCCAGACCATGCCATTCTTCCTGGGTTAGAGAGCCTCAGCTGAAACATGCCTGGATCCGATGATCCCTGATGTTAATGGCATCCTGATACGATCCTTGCGCCCCCACCAGGCCGAGGCACCTTCCAGTGCAGCCGGGGCACCTCTTTCACGCATGCTCCTCCTCTTCCTCCGATGAGCTGTGACCATCCAGCGCTTCACTTTCTTCAAGGTCCACCTTTCTCTGGAGGGCCAGGTTATGGAGAGTGCAGCAGACCACCACCAGGCACAAGACCCTTGCAGGTGTCTACTGCAGGGGGCCACCTCACCAGTCCAGGCATCTTCAGAAGGCTGTTGGCCCGCTTGATGGTGGTCCAAGTGAGCAGATGGCTTCAGTTGTAGTGGCTCTGTGTCAGGTTCTCGGAGAGGGGTGAGTAGCCATCTCTTCAATGGATATCCCTTGTCCCCTGGAATCCATCCACAGAGTTTGGGGGGGGTGGTGGGGGCAGGCAGTTGAGGTGGAATGAAGATCTGCAGCCACTTGGATTGGCAGAGGATGAAGAAGTCAAGGCAGTTGTCAGGAAAGCAAGCGCACACATGCAGGAAGCTCTTGTTGTGGTCTCAGAGCAGTTGAGGGAGTGGAAGCCGAATCTCACTGGGCAGTCACTTGTCGGCCACATGGCTGCAATTGATTATGCTCTGAACCTGGAGGAATCCTGCGATTGTGGCGAAACCCACTGCCCTCTGTGTCTGTGAGGTCTCATCTATCTATGTACTGCCCAGCTTTTGCAAATAGGGTGTCAGTGACCTGCCAAATGCTGTGGTTATGCAGTCGTTTGCGAGACCCCGCCAAGACCTGCAGCTGATCCTTGAATGGAGCCAGAGGAAAAGATGTTCAAGGCCACAGTGATTTTGACAGCCACTGACTGGGCATGGTGAGCACTGGTGCGAGGTGTGAGGCCTTCCGTCGGGGGTGGGGTGGGGGGCACAAATTTTTGTGACCATCTGCCTGGATAGCCGCAGTCTCCTCCAGCACTGGTTCTTGGTCATCTCAAGCTAGCTCCATCTTCAGCAGTAGTTCCTATGCTGAGCATATGGTCTGTGTTGCCTTCTAGCCCCTCATCCCTCTCCTCTGCCCTCCTGATGTCTGAGGCTCTGCCCTTCCTGTAGAGGATGTTGCTCCTCATCGCCACTGGACCTAAAATCTGACAGTCACACTCCCATTGCCAGCTGTTGCCTCCTTTGTGCTCAGGTGGCCTCCCAATGGTGTTTAGCAGCCCTGCCCCCTCCTCTTCTGCCCCCATGGTGCTAGCAGGGTGATGACAGCCTGTGCTACCCAAGCACTTACTGAATACTCTCCCCGCAACCTGCGCTGACCTGAGTCCCCCTCTGCATTGTCTGACTTTTATGGATCTCACTTAATTCCCTGGGCTGGCCATGAGTGGCTGCCCACTATGTACCTGCCTCCCTGCGTCTAGTCTGCCCCAGACCCAGTGTGCAGCCCATGTGCCCCTGGTAAAATCTGAGCATGGTCCTCAACAAGCTCTTAATGAGCTTTTCAACAAGCTTAATTATGGTCTTACAGCAGGTTCTTGGGCCGCACTCCCCCTCCCTGGTGAATCTTTCCAGCACCAGGAATGATGACAGGAAACTGGCACGCTGGCCAGCACCAGTATTTTCATATCCTACCCGCCTCCATTCTCGCCCCTGGCAGGACATAAAAATCCTACTCTTGAGCATAAAATACAGGCTGACATTCCCAGTGCAGTACTGAGGAAGTGCTGCACTGTCAGAATTGCAGTTTTTTGGATAAGATGTTGAACTGAGACCCCATCTGCCCTCTCAGGTGAACCTAAAAGCTCCCATTGCACCGCTGGAGAAAAAGCAGCAGAAATCTTCCTTGTGACCTGCTCAATATTTATTCTTCAATCAACATCACTAAAATAGATTATCTGCTCATTGTCACATTGCTGTTTGTGGGAGCTTGCTGTGTGCAAATTGACTGCTGTGTTTCCTGCATTACAACAGTGACCAAACTTCAAAAGTACTTCATTTGTGATGTCCTGAAGCCATGAAACTATATAAAGCACAATTTCTTTCTTTATCTCTTCACACCTTCACAACAGCCTCAAGCGCTGCCTTTAGCTTTGTGCTGAGAGTGTGTTGGAGGCAGGTTCAATTGAAGCATTGAAAAGGGAATTAGACTGTTTTATGAAAAGGAAGAATGCGCAGGGTTACGAGGAGAAGGCGGGGGAGCCCAATGGCAGGTCCTCTGCTCATCTCTCCACATCTCACAATCATGCACTTTCCTCTTCAGTTGCTCGTAAGAGCCTGCCATCTTTTAACTTCCATGAGAAATGAGCAATATGACTAGGAAAAAGTACATGAAGTCACAGAATCACAGAATTGTTACAGTGCAGAAGGAGGCCATTCAGCCCATCGTGTTTGCACCGGCTCTCCGAATGAGCAATTCACCTAGTGCCACTCCCCCGCCTTCTCCTCGTAACCCTGCACATTCTTCCTTTTCATAAAACAGTCTAATTCCCTTTTGAATGCTTCAGTTGAACCTGCCTCCAACACACTCTCAGGCAGTGCATTCCAAACCTTAACCGCTCGCCGTGCGACGAAGTTTTCCCTCATGTCGCTTTTGCTTCTTCTACCAATTAATTTAAATCTGTGCCCTCTTGCTCTCGATCTTTTCACGAGTGGGAACAGTTTCTCTCTGTCTTCTCTGCCCAGATCCCTCATGATTTTGAACACCTTTATCAAATCACCTCTCAGCCTTCTCGACTCCAAGGAAAACAGTCCCAATTTCTCCAATCTATCTTCATAACTGAAGTTCCTAATCCCTGGAACCATTCTCATGAATCTTTTCCACACCCATCTAATACCTTCACATCCTTCCTTAAGCGCAGTGCCCAGAACAGGATGCAATACTCCAGCTGAAACCGAACTAGTGTCTTATACGAGTTCAACATAACTTCCTTGCTCTTGTAATCTATGCCCCTATTAATAAAGCCCAGGATACGGCATGCTTTATTAACCGCTCTCCCAACCTGTCATGCCACCTTCAAACACTTATGTACAGATACACCCAGGTCCCTCTGCTCCTGCACCCCCTTTAGAATTATACCTTTTATTTTATATTGTCTCTCCATGTTATTCCTACCAAAATGAATCACTTCACATTTCTCTGCATTGAACTTCATCTGCCACCTGTCTGCTTATTCCACCAACTTGTCTATTTCCTTTTGAAGTGCTACACTATCCTCCTCACAGTTCACAATGCTTCCAAGTTTCGTATCATCTGCCAACTTTGAAATTGTGCCCTGTACACCAAGGTCTAGCTCATTAATATATATCAGGAAAAGCAAGGGTCCCAACACTGACCCCGGGGGAACTCCACTACAAACCTTCCTCCAGCCTGAAAAACATCCATTAACCACTACACTTTGTTTTCTGTCATTCAGCCAATTCCATATCCATGTTACTACTGTCCCATTTATGCCATGAGCTAAAACTTTTCTCACAAGTCTGTTGTGTGGCATTATATCAAATGCCTTTTGAAAGTCCATGTACACCACATCAACTGCTTGCCCTCATCAACCCTCTCTGTACCTCTTCAAAAAACTCCAGCAAATTAGTTAAACATGATTTTCCCTTAAGAAATTTGTGCTGGCTTTCTTTAATTAACCCACATTTGTTCATGTGACAATTAATTTTGTCCCAAATTAATCTTTCTAGAAGTTTCCCCACCACTGAAGTTAAACTGACTGGCCTGTAGTTGCTGGACTTATCTTTACATCCTTTTTTGAACAAGGGTGTAACATTTGCAATTCTCCATTCCTCTGGCACCACCCCCGAGTCTAAGCAAGACTGAAAAATTATGGTCAGTGCCTCTGCGATTTCCATTCTCACTTCTCTCAGTATCCTTGGATGTATCTCATCCGGTCCTAGTGCCTTATCCACTTTAAGTACAGACAGCCTATCCACCATCTCCTCCTTATCAATTTTCAACCCTTCTCGTGTCTGAATTATCTCCTGTTTCGCCATTGCCTGGGTTGCATCTTCTTACTTGGTATCTCAGCTATGCCCTCTGCCTCCATATGCAAATCCCCTTGTTGGTCCCTAATCAGTCCCACTCCTCCTTTTACTACCCTTTTACTATTCATATGTCTATACAAATCTTTGGGATTCCCTTTTATGTTAGGTGTCAGTCTCTGGTCATACTCTCTCTTTGCTTTTCTTATTTGCTTTTTCATTTCCCCTCTGAACCTTCTATATTCAGCCTGGTTCTCAATAGTATTTTCTCCCTGGCATCTCTTAATCTCTATATCTTTTGTCATCCAGGGAGCACTGGATTTGTTTACCCTACCTTTCCTCTTCTTTGAAGGGAGCCATTGTGTAGCCACCATTTTTCTTGCCAACCTTTGACTCCAATTTATTTGCCCCAGCTCCATTCTTACCCCATTGTAGTTGGCCTTCCTCCACTTAATTATTCTTACTCTGGATTGTTCTTTACCTTTTCTATAGTCAGCCTAAACCTTATGATACAATGATCACCGTCCCCTAAATGTTCTCCTACTGACACTTGATCCATTTGGTCCACCTCATTCCCAAGAACCAGGTCTAGCAGTGCCTCCTTTCTCGTTGGATTCACAACATAATTCTGCAGAAAATTTTCCTGAACAGACTCTAGGAACTCTTGCCCCTCACTGCCCTTTACACGACTCCTATTCCTGTCTATATTTGGAAAATTAAAGTCCCGCATTATAAATACCTCTCTGTAATTTCCTTGCAAATTTGTTCCTCCACGTCCTTCCCAATAGCTGGTGACCTAGAGACAACATTGAGCAATGTAACCGCACCTTTTTTGATCCTTAGCTTCAGCCAAATTGATTCTGTCCTCGAGCCCTCTGGGACATCCTTTTTCTCCAGCACTGCAATGCTCTGCTTCATCAATGCTGCCACTCCTCCCCCTTTTGTCCCTTTCCTATCTTTCCTGAACACCTTGTATCCAGGAATATTTAACATCCAGTCCTGCCCTTCTTTGAGCCATGTCTCTGTTATAACCACAACATCATGTTTACACATGGCAATCTGTGCCTGTACCTCACCAATCTTATTAATCTCTGTGCATTCACATAAATGCACATTAACTCGGATTTAGACTTTATTACTTTCTCCCTTACTCTGACCCCACCTAATAACTTACTATTCCCTACTCCAGTGCTATCTATCTCCCCCAGTATTCTACCCAACACTCCTCACCTTGGGATTCTCGACCAAGAAAGACCTACAAGGTACAGACTCAAGTTCTGTGATCAAGGCTTAACTAGGATATGCAAAGTTAATACTTAACAACAGCAATAGGTATACAGCAACTCTGAGCACCTGTTCTTGCTTCTGAGCTTGCTGGGGCATGGACTTCTCCCTTTCTGTTTTTTCTGCTGTGTTCTGTTGACCATAGTCTATCTCCTCCTTCTAAGTGTGCTGACAATGTCCCAAACTCTACTCTTTTTAGTCCTCTTAGGGCGTCTCTGTCTTACCATATTAGACCATGATCTAATTCAGCCAACATGATTGGGTTAAGACTGCATCATTGTTTGCTCCTAGTCTCCTTAGCAGATAGACTCTCACAGATGATTCCTGTTTTTAATCCTTGCCAGATACCTAAAGTTCCCCTTTTTCTTGAGATAGCTCTATTTCTCCTGCTTTGTGGTTTTAACGACTAGACTCTTTGACCTTTTTATCCTTGTTCTTGCATTAATGCAGAAAAAGATATTTCCCAGACTCTACAAATGTTAATTCAACATTATATAGCTATGTATTGACCTGTTTTAGTCAAGCCTGTCCATCATGCCTTGCAGTCAAGCCTTGACACTAGGTTCCTGCAGAAAGAGTATTACAAAGTTATTCATAAAAGTAAGCAATGAAAATGCTCTAAATCTGACAGTTCCCACCTTGAGGATGAAGTACTCCTGCACTGATTCCTTGCACAATTTACAAACGCCTTACTAATCCATCATAAACCCCTGCTGGCTGTCCTTCAGTCAGATTAGTATAAAGGAGTCTTGGTGTCTCTGTGATCAATAAGCATTGTCTCAAATTTTTCATGAGGGTGTCTGTGTGCAAGACACCGTGCGCATTAAGGGACTCAATAACCTCTTGGAGACAGGGGAAGCTGTCTCTAGGAATGGGATACTGTTTACAGGGCCGATGGGCTGGCCATTCATACATTCCTGTCATTCATCCACAAATAGTGTCATGGGATCTTTTACATCCACCTGAGCAGGCAGATGAGACCTATGATTGCCTATGAAAACGCAATCTTTTCTGATTGAAACACATTTACCTTTTAAGAATTTCAAAAGAATTGAGCCCATTCCCCTGTCAAAATGATTACTACCAAGCACCCTGTAAACATTGCCCTGTTATGATCAGCTACAGAATTTATTTGAAGATGTTAATTCAAATCACTTTAAGTGAAAAGTACACATTCCTAGACTTTCCTTCTCCTTCAAGCACCAGAAGCTGCTTGGCATTCGAATGGGGAGAGCATTTATTGGATCTCTGTCATCCTGCTCATTTTAGAACCCTGCTGTGCCACGTACCTGTTAATAAGGATTACGTTTCCATCCTATTTCCAGCTCTTTGGCGTATGATGAATGGACACATAGAAAATAATAAAAATATTTTGCAAGGCAGAACCAAAATACACCTGTGTCATGCATAAAATAAGCAGCATTGTAATGTCATGCTAGGCCCCCACCTGCCAAGAATGAGGCACATTCATTGTGTCATGAACATTGATTTTAAACTGTTACTGGAGTGAAGAAAGGACTTGTTAAACAGATCAGCCGTGGCTGGAAAATACATTTGCATATTAACAGAAGGTGACTGGAAGGACAAAGGACCATTCCCTGACACATTCAAACCACAATGGACATTGATCACCAGGTATTGTGTGTAAGAGAAGCATTCCAGAGACTGCTACAGTGATACAATCCAAGACATGGCCAGACCAGTTAGTCACATTACTAAGCTGCTTGGCAACCTGGCTTTTTCTGAATTGTACAAACAGTTTGAACTGAGAAAGTCTGTTTGCTCTGGTACTGAGAAAATCTCTCCTGCCTGCTCCCATCTCTTTCTCACAAGCCTCTGAATCCACTGAAGACACACAAACCCCAAGAGAGAAAAGTCTCCTACAGTGAACAAGGTTTAAGAAGAATACTGGACCCCAACAAAAAGCAAGATCGACTTACAATCAAGGACTCTACAGTGAGCTCGAAGAACCGTAACAAAAATTCTTCAAATAGTGCCTCAAACTTTTCCACTTTATTTTTTCTTCTGCTCTTTCCTGTCTCTATTTGCATGTGAGTATCATGTATGCATGCTAGCATGGGCACATTGTGTATCCGTAGGTGTCAACTGAATTAGAGTTTAAATTTTAACTTTTCTTCTTTAAACCTAAGAAAGCCTGTTTGTGTTGGTTTCTTTGCCTTATAATTGGAAAGTGGTGAACAAGGATTCACCAAGAGGGAGCTAAAAACACGGTGTGGTTAAAATTAAACCCTGTTATGGTAAGACCAGATGAAGGCTGAGAGGGACCCCTGGGCACCTTTCTCACTTGGTCGTAACAGTAATTTAAAGAATAGAAATCTGTGCTGCATATTTTGTACAGTGCCTTGAAAATAATTTTCTTTCACAATATATTCATACTTGTTTGTGATTAAAACAAATCAAAAATATCACAATATATTGCATAAGATATCAATTATTATTGCAGTTAGCATGGGGGTAATTTTAATCAATTTCATTGAGAGGGAAACACAGGAGATTGGGTGGAATGATGGAATTACACTCCACGCAATATTACTCTCCATTGAATTCAGTTTACCGATGAATAGGTTTGGTTAAAATTGCCCCCCTCCCCTTATTTTTTGAAATAAATATACAAATGTTTGAAAGGCTTTGAGATAGTGCATCTTGTTCCATATTTATCCCTCAGCCAATGCCTGAACAGGTTATCCAGTTACCTAAAATACAGCAGATTATCAGATTGTTATCCCATTTCTGTTTGTAGGATCTTGTTGTGCACAAATTGGCTTTTTTAATTCATTCATGGATGTGAGAATCACAGGCAAGGCCAGCATTTATTACCCATTCGTAATTGTCCTCTAGATGGTGGTGATAAGCCACCTTCTTGAACCGCTGCAATCCATGTGGTATAGGTGCAGACCTGTTCGGAAGGGAGTTCCAAGATTCTGGCCCAGAGACAGTGAAGGAACGGCGATATAGTTCCAACTCAGGATGGTGTGTGGCTTGGACGGGAACTTGCAGGTGGTGGTATTCCCATGCATCTGCTGCCCTTGTCTTTCTAGGTGGTGAGGTCGCAGGTTTGGAAGGTGTTGTTGAAGGAGACTTCGACAAGTTGCTGCAGTGCATCTTGTAGATGGTACACACTGCCATGTTTCCAACATTACAACTTCAAAATAAGTACTTCAATAGTTGTAAAGTGCTTTAAGACATCCTGAGGTCATGAAAAGTGCTACATAAATGCGTCTATCTTTTTCATTATTTAGTGATCACTTCGTTTACATGTTGTCAAATGGAAAAATTATATATTTATAATTCTGAACCTGGAGTAATGGAGATTACAATGTGGAGGCCAATGCAGTGTTGTACCATACACGGGAAATGAGGCTGAGTTCAAAATCTCACTGGGTTGAAATACACATTCAATACTATAATTTTTATAATTAAAATGTTGTAGCAAATTCTCCCACAGCCTGAGAACACTTCAGACGTTGAACATAAGGAAATAGCAATGGTGTGAGCAGATGGTAATGCGGGAGGAGAAAGTGACTAACAATATTGTACTTAAAGCATGACCTGCCAAAACTGAAATATTCTCATTCATTGTTTAGTAATACAGACAGGTTTTGCCAGAGGAAAATAAACACTAAAATTAGCCAGTCAGGGAACTAGGTCTTGTTCTGCGCTGAGATAAACCATTGTAAGTAGTAATGGTTTTCGATGGGGGAATCTCATTTACCATTAGCATTAAAGCAGGAAAGGGGAAGGTGACATCTGCCTTTAACAGAGATAGGCATTTAATACAGTGTGGGATTTTCCAGTCTTTATTAAGTGTTTTCGTATATTAACTTCATAGCCATTTTCTGAAACAGCACCGAGATTGGGAAGCAATTGGTACAGTTCAAATGCTAGATTTAGAAAAAATGGATTTCAAGATTTTCAATACCACTAAAACTGGTAAAGTTTAAAAGATGGAGCTGTGCTCACTTCTGAGCTGTATTATATTGACTTTGAGTGGTCCAAATCTCTTACCAAATGCAATATTCTGAACTCAGAGTGGGTTGAACTGAATCAGATATTCAAAATGAAGTGTGTTCACTCAGCCACAGAAGCTGGTCTTCATATGAATCAAAACAAGGTGGTGCCAACCCAACATTACTGAAATTCTACTACCCTCCTAACCAAGAATAACTTGCTGAGATTTTAGGAGAGCAATTAAAGGAAGAATGTATGAGCCCAGCTCTTGACATATAACCACTTTAACAATACTCGGTTTGGGTAAACCTGACCTGTGAGATTGAAAGTAGAAGTATGACATAAAATGCAGGAATAAAATAACCATAATAAACATAACAAAGTCTTCCAAAGCACATTGATAGCCACCTACTGGGTAGGAAGCAGAATTAAGTGTAAAACCTGCTTTCTGCTTGCAGTTTTATAGGGGAAAATATTTTCTTGAGAAAATAGACCCTTTAGTTTTTATAACTTCTTTACAACCTACTAATGGAGTAATTTCCTTCAGAGTGGATAAATATCCACCACACAGATGTCATACTAGGCCCCCACCTGCCAAGAATGAGGCACATTAATTGTGTCATGAACATTGATTTTAAACTGTTACTGGAGTGAAGAAAGGACTTGTTAAACAGATCAGCCGTGGCTGGAAAAGACATTTGCATATTAACAGACGGTGATTGGAAGGACAAAGGACCATTCCCTGACACATTCAACACACAATGGACCTTGATCACCAGGTATTGTGTGTAAGAGGAGCATTCTAGAGACTGCTAAGGTGATACAATCCAAGGCATAGTCAGATCAGTTAGTCACATGACTAAGCTGATTGGCAACCTGGGTTTTTTTCTGAATTGTACTAACAGTTTGAACTGGCAGTGTCTGTTTGCTAGTGGACTGAGATGATCTCTCCTGTCTGCTCCCATCTCTTTCTCACAAGCCTCTGAATCCACTGAAGACACACAAACCCCAAGAGAGAAAAGTCTCCTATAGTGAACAAGGTTTAAGAAGAATGCTGGGCCCCAATAAAAAGCAAGATCTACCTACAATCAAGGATTCTAAAGTGAGCTTGAAGAATCGTAACAAAAACTCTTCAGATATTGCCTCAAACTTTTCCACTTTATTTTCTTCTGTTCTTTTCTGACTCTATCTGCATGTGTGTATCGTTTATGCATGCTAGCGTGGGCATGTCGTGTATCCATAGGCATCAACCGAATTAGAGTTGAAGTTTAATAAATTTCAACTTTTCTTCTTTAAACCTAAGAAAGCCTGTTTGTGCTGGTTTCTTTGCCTTATAATTGGACAGCAGTGAACAAGGATTCACCAAGGGGGAGCTAAAAACATGGTGTATTTAAAATTAAACCCTGTTACAGTAAGACCAGGTGAAGGCTGAGAGGAAACCCGACACACCTTTCTCACCTTGTTGTAACACAGAGAGAAGATAATTTATTTTTGTGGGGAGATGGGAAATAAAGAATAATCCTTGTTCTTTGGTAGGCTTCGCACAACTCTAGACTGACTTTATTATGGCCTTTTTTTGGAAACAAATCACAAGTCATCTCTTAGTACATCTTTAAAGTACATCTTAGTACATCATATTAATTAACAATGGAAACAGGAAGGAGTAACAAACAAGGGATGCTCAGCCAGCAAATCCAATGAGGTATCCATTTATGTTTTGCTTCAGGCATCATTTATTATTAATAATAGTTGGGTTTACATACTGCATTATCAGTCCTCAAAGAGTTTCACTGAATGGGCAACCTTTGAAATACAATGACTGTTATTCAGTCAAATAAAAGGATAATGCATGTAGAGGATAGATTTCCATCCACCACTTGTGGTAGAAATCTTGCAGAGTGGAGAGACCGCTCGGTTTACCGAATGCTCCTTGATTTTCATTCCATTTGACATCAGCCGTGGTTCAGTGGCATCACTTCCGATTCTGTGTCGGGAGGTTATGGGTTCAAGTCACTGTTAAAAGGCCTGAGTGCAGAATCCACAATGAAAGGGAGATTTGTGGGCCTATTAGAGATGCTGGGCATGATTTTAGTCTGCCCTTGGAGACAGGAACGGAGGCAGGGGGCACACAAAACGGCATTGGGTGCATGCCTAATGTTGTTCTGGACCCATGCCATTTTGTCTGGGGCTGGGAAGGCCCAAGGCCAATTGAGCCACTTAAGGGCAGCTTCCCACCCCCGCTCCGCTTTTACCAACATCGGAGGGGCCTGCCGCCACCATGTGAAGACATAGCCAGGTGAGTCCTGGCAGCCTCCTAGCAGGTTCAGAGAGAGCTCCTTCTCCTGGGGGCAATCCAAGGCCGTCCCCGTGGCAAGACCCAGCCCCACCCTTACTATCCCCTCCCACCCTCACTAACACGCCGCCCTAAGCCCCTCACTGGGGCAGTCAGGCAGGCCCCAGCAACCCTGACTTCATTTACCTGCGTCCCCGGGTCGCCAAGACTTCTGGCACTGCAGGCCTCCTGCAATGTCGGCAGTGGCCACCAGTCCTGACCCTCCAATTGGCCAGCAGCGTAATTGACTGTTCGCCGGTGGATTTCCATCAGGGATCTGGCAGAGGGCAAAGGTGGGCTCGCCCCCTGCCTTCTGACCTGCTGCCGCAACCCCATTGGTGGGATCAAATTTGAGGTGCTGTCTTTCATATGACAGATTTAACCAAGACCCTGTCTGCCCTTTCAGGTGAACATAAAATCCAATTGCACGGGTTTAAAGAAACCAACAAGGGGAAACTAAACAAAGGGTTGTTATCTAACAACATGAACAGCGTCAGTCGAAATCCAATGCATGATAACATGTGTTTTCATTGTCTCTGAACCTCATGCTAAAACCATTGTGGCACGTCCTTTAAATTCTTAAGCTGTTCTTTTTCCATTACAGCAAGATTGAATTTGGTTGCATCAACAGTAGGGAGAGATTACAGTAGGTGGGGGTGGATGATTGTTTTTAATTCATTCATGGGATGTGGACGTCGCTGGCTAGGACAGCATTTATTGCCCATCCCTAATTGCCCTTAAGAAGGTGGTGGTGAGCTGCCTTCCAGAACGGCTGCAGTCCCTGGGGTGTAAGTATACCCTCGGTGCTGATAGAAAGGGAATTCCAGGATTTTTATCCAGCGACAGCGAAGGAACGGTGATATAGTTCCAAGTCAGGATGGTGTGTGACTTGGAGGGGAACTTGCAGGTGGTGGTGTTCCCATGCATTTGCTGCCCTTGTCCTTTTAGGTGGCAGAGGTTGCGGGTTTGGACGGTGCTGTTGAAGGAGCCTTGGCAAGTTGCTGCAGTGCATTTTGTAGATGGTATACACTGCTGCCATCGTGCATCAGTGGTGAAGGGAATGAACGTTGAAGGTGGTGGATGGGGTGCCAATCAAGCGGGCTGCTTTGTCCTGAATGGTGTCGAGATTCTTGAGTGTTGTTGGGGATGCACCCATCCAGGCAAGTGGAGAGTATTCCATCACACTCCTGACTTGTGCCTGGTGGACAGGCATTGGGGAGATCGGAGGTAGATTACTTGCCGCAGAATTCCCAGCCTCTGACCTGCTCTTGTAGCCACAGTTTCTGGTCAATGGTTGATAAAAGGGGATTGGGCGATGGTAATGCCATTGAACATCAAGGGCCGGTTGTTTGATTCTCTCTTATTTGAGATCCTGGAGTAGGGGAGAGATTGAAGAGGGTTAGATTGCATTGGCGGGTTGGCCTATCATGAGGAGGTTGCCCAATCAGAGGGAAGATTGTCTAATTGCTGGGGAGATTGACAGATCGTGGGGAAGGAGGGAACGTGTGGTGGAGGGGTGTTGACCGATTGCTGAGGGAGAGATCATGGGAATGGAGGGGTTGTGGCAGAAGATTCACTTGAGATGCTGGAAGAAAGCAGTCCTGCTCCTTCTGACCCACAACCAGTGCTGGAAAAGCACGTACCTCTCGTCTCCTTTTAGCTGCAGGGTTTACTGAACCCTGAGAAACCAAGCCCACAGCCATTAAATTCAGATGGCTCCCAAAATTTGAGGAACGTAGCTTCATTAACATATTGTAATCACAGTCCTGCCTTCCCAGAGCAGGATACTCAGAGGCCTCCAAACTTCCTGCAGTTATAATGGAAATAGGCCCACTTACTGAGTGTTGGTGTTGGTTTTACCCACTTCCCAACCCTCTCCTGTCCATTATGGAGTGGGTTTGGGTGTGAGATGGAGTGGGTGGGTTAAAATTCCTTCCTTCATTCGTTTTGTTGTTTTTAATGAACTGTACTTTTCTAGGAAGTGCTGCCTCCTCTAAGTCAACACAAACGACCACAAAAGCTAGACTTTGTTTGGAGAGTTGGGCTGTTAAACTGAAGTACTCTTTCATTTTGAGAAAACTCTATTTTTTTTGTTGGTATGTTATGTGGCACAACAATGGAGCCCAGTGATTATAAATTGTATTAAGATCAGTTTCCATTTTTCATATTTTCATATTTTTCATAGTTGTTCAAATGGGAACTTCAGAA